>NC_056735.1:140201718-140351718 GCF_019279795.1 Protopterus annectens
GTTAATACCTTTAACCAGAAGCTAGGTACTGCATCTGGGCCTGGACTTTTCCATTTAGAGGCTTTTCTTAACTTTGTTTCAATCTCTCAGGCTATTACTTCATCCCATTTCAAATCCTGTACCTTTGAACTTGTTTTTCTTTCTTTTACTTCTTCTACCATTTAGCATCTTTATTATGTTCCACAGGATCTTCATAAGTCTTCTTCTTCTTCTTTCGGCTGCTCCCGTTAGAGGTCGCCACAGTAGATCAACTGTTTCCATTTCTTCCTGTCCTCTGCATCTTGCTCTGTCACACCGACCACCTGCATGTCCTCTCTCACCACATCCATAAACCTTATCTTAGGTCTTCCTCTTTTCCTGTTACCTAGCAGCTTCATCCTTAACATCTTTTCCCCAATATACCCAGCATCCCTGGTCAGCACATGTCCAAACCAATGTAATCTTGCCTCTCTGGCTTTTTCTCCAAACCTTTCAACCTGGACTGACCCTCTAATATACTTATTCCTAATCCTGTCCACCCTCGTCATGCCCAGTGCAAATATTAACATTTTTAACTCTGCCATGTCCAGCTCTGACTCCTGCCTTTTTGTCAATGCCACCATCTCCAACCCATACAACATAGCTGGTCTCACTTCCCTCTTGTAGACCTTCCCTTTCACTCTTACTGGTACTTGTCTGTCAGAAATCACTCCTGACACTCTTCTCCACCCACTCCATCCTGCCTGTACTCTCTTCTTCACCTCTCTTCCACACTCACCATTACTCTGAACTGTTGATCCCAAGTATTTAAGCTCATCCACCTTCACTACCTCAACTCCCTGCATCCTCACCATTCCTCTATCCTCCCTCTCATTCACACACACATATATTCTGTCTTAGTCCTGCTGACCTTCATTCCTCTTCTCTCTAGAGCATATCTCCATCTCTCCAGGGTCTCCTCCACCTGTTCCCTACTCTCACTACAGATCACAATGTCATCTGTAAACATCATAGTCCACGGGGACTCCTGTCTGATCTCGTCTGTCAACCTGTCCATCACCATTGCAAATAAAAAAGGGCTCAGAGCTGATACTTGATGTAATCCCACCTCCACCTTAAACGCATCTGTCACTCCCACCACAGACCTCACCGCTGTCACACTACCCTCGTACATATTCTGTACCACTCTTACATACTTCTCTGACACTCCTGACTTCCTGATACAATACCACAACTCCCCTCTAAGCACCCTGTCATATGCTTTCTCTAAGTCCACAAAGACACAGTGCATCTCCTTCTGACCTTCTCTGTACTTCTCCATCAACACTCTCAGAGCAAATATCGCATCTGTAGTGCTCTTTCCTGACATGACTCCATACTGCTGATCACTAATCACCACCTCCCTTCTTAACCTAGCTTCCACTACTCTTTCCCATAACTTCATGTTGTGACTGATCAATTTAATCCCTCAGCTCTGCACATCACCCTTATTCTTAAAAATCTGTATCAAAACACTTTTTCTCCATTCCTCAGGCATCCTCTCACTTTCCAAGATTTCATTAAACAATCTAGTTAAAAGCTCCACTGCCATTTCACCTAAACATCTCCATGCTTCCACAGGTATGTCATCTGGACTAACAGCCTTGCCATTCTTCATCCTCTTCATTGCTATCCTTACTTCCTCCTTGCTAATCCGTTGCACTTCCTGATTCACTATCCCCACATTATCCAGTATTCTCTCTCTCTCATTCTCTTCATTCATCGGCCCCTCAAAGTACTCTTTCCATCTGCTCAACACACTGTCCTCACTTGTGAGTATGTTTCCCTCATTATCCTTTATCACCCTTACCTGCTGCACATCTTTACTAGCTCAGTCCCTCTGTCATAAGTACTTCTCCAAAATTTATCTATTTCTTCTTTTTTGGTGGTCTTTCAGTTCCTTTTACCTTGTTTCCCAGTCTCTATAAAACTTTTTTGGGTCATCAGTATTGCTTATTTTGTACTTTTCCTTTATATTTATCTGTGTATCTTCTATGTTTTCTGCCTGTGCTGATATTTTTAGTTTATTATTTGCGATAGTGCATGATAAATCTTGATCCATTATAATACTGTGCATTGCTTTTATCACGTCTATCTTTCTAAGTATTTTTGTTTATCTATTCTAGTCCCTCTTCTATATGCTTCTAACAGTGACACTTCTTTTCTTAGTTGCTTTATAGTTTTCTCTATTCGATACTTCCATGATGTTATTCAATTTCTCCCCTTCCTTTCCCTTACTACCCTGTGTTCTTGTGGTAGAATTTTATGTTATTAATTTAGCTGCACAGAAATATATATCCTGATATATCGCATGAATCTCTATGGACAGTCCTAATTACTTTTTGGATTTTATTGGCCTTCTGCAGTCTATTTCTTTTATTGATCTTAATATGTCTAGCTTTTTCTTCTTCTTTCATCTGTTCTCATTAGGGGTTGCCACAGGGGATCATCTGTTTCCATTTCTCCCTGTCCTTTGCATCTTGCTCTGTCACATCACTTAATATGTCTATCTATCTGTATTAAATCAAGCAACTCTTCTCTTAGCTCATTTTCTTCTAAAGTGAGGGCACATTTTTTGTTCTCACATTTCCTGCGGGCATTCTATAGAAAGTTCTATAGCAACTTCCTGTGGGACATTTTTTCAATTTCATCCTGTGCCATCCGTTGGTTTGTCATATGGGAACTCACTGGCTTATCACTCCTCAACATTGACTGTGTCAGAGTTGCCACCTTTTCCTGTTCCTTCCCTTGCTGTCCGTCATCAAGTGAACATTTATACTGGTTTCCTTTGAAAGGCTCCAAAATATCTTCATATGGAAACTGGCCTTTTGCTTCCCATTCCACTGGTTCCTCCGTTATTTGGATGTCCATTGCTCTAACTTGCTGTGGTGTTTTCTGAGTTAGATTTTCTACACTGAATCCTTCACTTTGCAGGTACTCCATAGCCTCAGTTTCTATTTCTTTAATGTCTCCATTACTGATCTCCTTTTCTACTTTTCCTCTTTGCCTTCTTATTTTTTTGTATTGTAAAGTTTTCCATGTCCAGATTCGTTTGCCTGTATTTCTCTTCAAATATCTTTGGTGCTGCTTTTTATATTGATTAGTTTTGCTTTCTCCTTTGCATAAATGTCACACCATATTAAATCTCTTTTTCTTTCTCGTGTCCATATTTCTTCTTCAGATGTCTCCTGATCTTCCTGTTTCTTCTTACTTTGAGGACTCCTTCCATCATGGCATGAAGTAATGTGTGTTAGACCTTCTACACCAAATCCTTCACTTCTCTGTCATTCCATAACTTCGACTTCTATTTTTTCTAACTCCTACTTTACTAATCTTCTTTTCTCCATTCCCTCTTTGTGCTATTTTGTGAAATTTTCCATACCTGGATGCCTTTGCCTGTATTTCTCTTTGAATATCTTAGCCTGTTTTGTATTGGTTAATTTGGCCTTCAACTTTGCATAGATATTTCACCATATCAAATCTCGTTTTCCCATGTCCATAATTCTTTTTAAAACTTTTCAAAATCCTCTAGATTTTGTTGTTTATATTTTCACACTTCCTCAGATGCTTCTTTTTCAAACAGATCAAAGTTTCTTGGTCTATATTATGTTTTTCATAAATCTGTTGTATTAAGGAACACAAATTTTTATTTGAAGCTTCCGGTAGTTTCTCTTGTGGAAGTATTTTTCTTTCTTCTAATTTCTCTCTTAATCTTTTTGTATATCCTGTATCTGGAAATTCTGGGCTTTTTGCATAATAGTAACAATACATAATTTCTTTCTTATCCTCAATAGTCCACTCTACCGTCTTTATGGCTCTTCTTTGGTGTATCAGTTTTTGTGGTTTTTGTGGACTGCTACTTCATTCTACAACAGGGGGGTCATCCTTCCCCTGAGCCTGGCCTAGCCCCATTGTAGGAATGTTTCCATATTTTGAGGATTCTACACTGTCATTTTTTCCAGTCCTGGCACATTGCGCCTACCAGGAGTGGGCACATTTTTATCCTGGGTCTTGTGCACCCAGCTATCTTTTCTGTTTTTGACCTGCTTCTGTCCATGATATATGCTATATAAATACAGTCTATATATTAGTGTCGCCTTGGTGAGATTTTGTGAAAACATGGTCCACCTCATGAAGGTACTCACCAAGACTTGAGGATGAATTCAAGTTTCAGTAATACTACTCTCCTTTGCTTGGTGACTTATCTCTGCATTCAGGCAAAAGGTTCAGCTGTGTAGAGGGAGATCACTTACTACTGTGACCACACTTGTCTCACTTTGGAGGTTCATCAAAAGGTATATTTTTTGGAGTAGAAAGGCAATGAACATACTTTTTATGAAGACACTAAGCCATAACCAAAAAAAGTTTTTTTTTTCACAGTAATTACCATAGGTGGAGTCTGGCAGTACATTTTAAAAGGCCCTTGTCATGTTACCTGTGTAATTAGTGGAATTTAGCAAATGATGAATGGAATGATAAAGTCTGAGTGTGCAGTGAAACTTAGAGAGCAGTATGCACACATCAGAACACAGAAAGGACCAATATAACTGTAAATATAACTTTGGGCAATGGCAGCTGAAGAAACTATGTGCATGGAGGAATGTATGCATGCCATTGGGAACCAAAACAGTCTACAACATAAAAAAAGAAACAGAACGTCTTAGAAAGATCACAAAGGGCCCGAAATCTGTATCTGGGGGAAGTGGAATGTATTATGTAATTAATAGCTGAAAAATAGCCACAAAGAGAGGCAGACGGCTGTAAAATCCAAAATAAGGCCTTTACTGAGTGCAAAAAACACCAGCGCTTTCACATTTAAGCTTCATCAGGTGTACTCAAGCACTATTAAAACACACCTTTATACACCCAAGAACATCACATGATACACAGTCACATGACAATAAAATACAAAAATATAAAAACATTTATTCAAATTAAACATATATAAAAATCATCTACGTAAAGGTCTCATTTTAAGTCTAGGTCTCAAAGGGATACACTCATTCAACCCATGTCCTTCATTGCTCCTCAGTCTAGTAATCCAAATTGCCTCCAAATTCTCTGTTTTATTACATACATCACCAAACCTCAGACTCTCATAAATTAATCCAATCACCCTAAACCTAAAAACATGAGAAGTGTCTGTACTTAGGACATGCTTAGCTAATGCATTAGTCTTATTGCCCTTTCTGATGTTATATGAATGTTCCCTAATCCGGTCCTTGAGGTACCTATCTGTCTTGCCAATGTAGAACTTCGCACAGATACAACAGCAAGCAAGATAAACCACATGTTGACTTTCACAAGTGGCAGAAACCCTAAAAAGGTAATCTCTGTCCTGATCAGGATGATGAAATACCTTATTGCTATCAATATACCCACACCAATTACATCGCCCACAGGGTCTAGTACCACTATAGCCAATATCTGTCCTAGCCTCCTTAGGGTAACATAACCTCCTCTTAAGTGATTTGTCATTTCTAAAACTAAACCTAGGAACAGAATCGACAAATCTCGCAATTTCATTATCTGTCATCAGGACTTGCCAATGCTTTTTAATAATATCAATATACTTACTTACATCTGCAGTATACTTCAAAGAAATTTTCAAGTTAGTATGAGTGGATCTCATCATAACTTCACCAGAGGAATCTATCTTCCTAGAGAAGAATGGTTTAGCCTGCTTACCTCTCTTCTCTACCACACTTGGTACATGCTCTGTGAGACATCTTTCATTATATCCTCTGTCCTTTAAAAACATCAAGACCCTATTCAATTCAAAATTAAAATCTTCCTCTCTAACATTCAACCTAGATGCTCTCATTACTTGATTCGTAACAATGTTCTTAAATATATGCGGTGGATGTGCACTACTGCGATGTAAGAGATGATTAACATGACAAGCCTTCCTGTATTGCTTCGTATACATCTTTCCTTCATGATCTCTAATCACAACTACATCTAAAAAATCCATACTCTCACCTGACATCCTATGTGTAAAATGCAAGAAAGGAGTAGTATTATTAACATAAATCATAAAATCAGAAAACTGTTCATTATTCCCTTCCCACAAAATAAAAACGTCATCCACAAATCTCCGGTAAAATGAGATAAGATGACAGAAGGGACCTTTAAAGATATACTCTTCTTCCCAACTGGCCATGACAGCATTGGCGTAGCTATTGGCACAAGAAGTGCCCATAGCTACGCCATTGCATTGTCTGTACACATGACCACCAAACAAAAATAAATTATGTTCTACCACCAATTCTAAAAGTCGAAGTAGCAAAATAATAGTATCAGCAGTGTACTGCGTAAAATTCTTCAAAAACTCTTGTACAGCTGCCAGCCCCGCTGTATTCGGAATCACTGTAAAGAGAGAGACTACATCAAGAGTGACGAAAAACGCCATAGAATCTTTATATGTAGAAAAGAAACCATATAAATCCTTCAAAAATGCTCAGTGTCCCTAAGAACATGCTCTCTATTGTTCAAGGCTGGTCTCAGATGTTTTTCTATGAAAATAGAGATAGATTCCGTGCACCAACCTCTACTAGAGACAATTGGTCTCATAGGCAGATTACTAATTGACTTATGGACCTTTGGTAGTCCCTGTAATATTGGTATTCTGGGAGTATCTACTATAAAATAATCCAGTAGCTTATCATCAATCAACTGCTCTTCTAATAAACCTTTCAAAACAACATGCACATCTGATACATGAGCAAAAATCTGTTCTGCATCCAATTATTCATAAAAGGAACTATCACACAAACTGTTAAACATCTGGGCTTCATACCAACTTCTATCTAAAACCACTATCAGGCCACCCTTGTCTGCTGGTCTGATAGTAAGTCGACTATCATTCTCAAGCTCTTTCAGAGCACATTTTTCATGTAGCGACAAATTAGAATATCTATCTCTCATAAAATCAGAACCATGGCCCACACATGTATCATAAATATCACGTATACATAATTTCTTGCATTAACAAGCATATGATTGTTCGGAATAAAAGAACTTGGTTTAGAAAAAACATTTTGAACTCTTTGAACGCTATTATTATTATCTTTGTATAATAACTTTAAAGTCAAATTTCTAGTAAAAGTTTTTATGTCCAAAATAACATCTGCATAACATAATTAATAACTGTTGAAGTCTGATCTAAATGATAAATAAATATATAAAAATGATAAGGAAGCCAGGCAATAAATCAATATTATCAGTCTATGTGAATACTAATTTTTGTTCAAAAGGCACAACTGAGCAAATCAATTAACCAGATAATGTTCCTGGTCTGTCCCTTAAAGGAGGTTCTTGTATTCCGAAGGCTTACCCATTTAGCAAATAAAAATATATAATGCCACATAGCTTTTCACATGATATTGTTACTTTGTGATAAGAAAGAAAACAATTCACTTTCAGGAGGCCATTGATTGTCAACTAAAGTGCAATGCACATTGCCTCAGAATCAGTTAACAAGTCAGAAAGGCACTGTTGGAAGAAAACATAAATAACCAGTGAATGAAAACACAATACTTTAAGTAAGACTGAAATTTGAGAGTAAGCATCTCTAAAAATGATCTGTCAAGCAAATTCATGTTGCTTGCTCCCAGTCCTAATTTGCACCAAAGTGATTTTCTTTTGCCAGTTCTATGGTATACCTTGAATGGAACTATAAAATGTAAACTTCAAAAGAAGTCACTTTTCAAATCAAGGCTGGCAGTAGGCAGTGCCCCTTTAATTAAACTTTGGACAAACCACTTCACTTCATGCAAGGGAACATCATCTGCGGCACTATGACCAGTGTTAACTCTCTTTCAGTCTGATCATGAGGCCAGCTTATCATCTGCACATTAATCAATAACAATTGCTATTCTTAACCAATGCAGCTCAGTTCACACAGTTCTAAATCCAAAAAAGGTTTACTATGTCATTCATCTCTAACAGTTCATATGCCAAAAATCTTGGCATTCTTCATTGGTCATATCATTGCACCTCCAGGGCATTCCCAGTTCTCAGTCTGCAAATGTCAACTTTTCTCACAGTTTAAATGAAATCCATTTCCTCCTAACCTATTTTTTTAAATGTATACCTTTTTAAAGGCATTGAAAATTATTTCATAAGGAAGATCGTTATAATTATTGATGCATCATCACCTAATCCAGATGCATTATTTACTATGTCATGTTTGTCAGTGGTACGAGAACAGAATGATATCTGTATATTCACTTTATCTATTAGGTGTTTTTAGAAGCACTGACTGTTAATGTGACATTATTATTATTATATGTAATCCTACTACCTTGTTAATGTGAATAATTATCAGTGCATCTGTTTGTTAACTATAATAAGGATGTCACTGGAAAGGGACCCTTCACCTTGAGGTAAATAAAAACATGGAGAGAGGTTTAGGTCACTTGTGGATCATAAGTCACTGCTAACTGTTTTTAACCTACAAATGTGGGTATAATTGTTAACTGCAAACAGATCACAATAATGTTCTTTATTTCAAGCTGCACATCTCATGAAAGTGAATGTAGAGAAATAAGGACCACAGCAATACTAATGAACTGTCATGACTGTTACCAAACGAGCTTGGCAAACCATCAGCCAAGGTCCCATTAGATGTTTGCTGTTGTGTATCTACCTACGACAAGTACTGCTTTACAGAGGGAAACCAGGACTAAATCAGTGCTTCCACAAGTGTGGACATTAGTCATAAAGGGGTGGTCTACACTTGTCAAAGCTTGAAGACTGGGCGTTAGAATATCATGGATGGAACATTACAAGTCTAAATTGTGAGTATGGCAAAACATTTAAACTCTAGATTATGAATATGGTACGAGGAGGAGGATTTAGTGGGGGAAATACTGATTTTCAGTACTCCCCATATGAATATGCAAATTTGTTAGAACTAGAGTTAGGGTTAGTTGTAGCAGTTTCATTTTGGTTACTATTAAGATTAGGGATAAGGTTAGCATTAGTGCTATGGTTAAGGGTAGGATTAAGGCTATGATTAGGGTTAGTAATAAGAACATTGTTTACAAGAAATTTAATGCCTAAATACTATAAATTTGATATTGGACACTCCTCCCAGTTCCATTGCCTCAGCTCATTCTACTTAGTACAGTGAGATCATTTGGAAAGGGTCACCCCCTTAGCTTCTTAACCTCGAATTATCATCTGTTTCCTCCCTTTCTACTTGATTAAAAAATACACTTTATTCAGCTGCTTTTACTGTATTTTACTGTATTTATACTCTCTTCCTACTTTATTTTGCTTTTGTTGTTTGTTCTTAATTGTTCCATTTGCAGATATATAGTGGATACTTTTAATATAATTACATGTAAAAGTACACATATAATTATGCTCTTAAGTATCATTGTGGAAGTTATTACATTGGGGAAAGTAAGAGAAGTTTATCGGAAAGGATTAAGGAACACATCAGGGATGTTAAAAATAATAAAATAATTAGCCCAGTAGCAGAACATTTCAATAGGGTACACCAAGGAAACCTTAATGATTTACAAGTGACAGTTTCAGAGCAAATTAAATCAAATTTCTTGAGCGAGGATAGTGTTAAATATTGTTTTGAGGAAGAAAGAATCAATTTTCATATTAAAATATAATACACTCCAACCAAAGGGTATGAATAAGGAGTGTAATTGGAAAAGTTTTATATAAAGTGTATATTTTTTACATAAAAACTTTTTTAGTATTTTATATAATTAATTGATTATATTATTGAATAATTGTTTTATTAATTAGATGATTATTTAAATTATTTTGTATAAAAGGAGTTCATTTTAGAAGTGAATTTACTCTGTAAAGGCTATTTATTAGCCGAGGCACTAAGAGAATTGATTTAGTGTGTAAATAAATGGTTTTAGGTTAAGAGGTGTATCAGTTCCTGGTTTTTCGTGGTGTATTACAGTTCTACTCTTTTCTTGTGGTTGTAATAGTATAGATGACCAATGAATCCTTCATCTCTTTTCCCCGTATATTTCATGAGATGGGATGGATCTTTTACAAAAAAGTGATAAGACTTGTCTGCAACAGGGCCAGACGACTGGCAACATGATGGTATTGGATAAAGCAAACTCAGTAGCTAACAGTTCCCTTGATAGTTCATCTTATGTGTTTAATAAATGGGAAGAGAACAGACAGCTTTCCTTATCTAATCCATTTTCTACAGTGGATAAGAAAACAGAACTATCCGCTACACCAGCTGTTCAGGAATTGTGCACGCAGATTGAGAAATTAATATTTAAAGAGACTGCAGTTTATTATATTTTACAAATTCTAAACAGGTACCAGGAGCTCAAAATAACACCTTGAGGGCTCCGTGCAATAAAGAGTCCATCTACTCCCTTTAACCTGTCTGAAGAGGAAGAACGAGGTTTTTATGACAGATGGGTAGCAGCTGCACATCGTTGCAGCTGTGAGGTTGGCTGTATTAGTAGAGAGGGATACTCTCAAAAGACATAAACTTAAGGAAGAGACCAAATAGATATGTGTCGACATTATAAAAGAATCATCTAACTCTGCTTTGGAATCTTTCCAGCAGAGTATGAATGATTGTTTGTCTTCATATGAAAAGGATTTGATTAATAGGAAAAAGAACAAACTGCAGAGAGATCTTTGAGACTACGACTAAAAAAAGGTGTTTGTGCTAATGTCCAATCAACAACCGAGATGTCAATGAGTGAGGTTCCAAAAAGACTAGGAAATGCAACCTTCGTGCTCTAACAGTTTTGTTTCTGGAGAGAGTGCGGCGTCTTCCATGAAAGAAGGAGATTTTGAAAATGAACAGTTTCCAGCATTACCCAAACCATATAATGGAGAAGATTTTCAAAAGACATTTTGAGACTCAACAGGGCCGAGAAACATTAACAGGAATCATTCCTGGCATGGAACCAGCCACTGGGGATGCACAAGCCAGTGCATTTCTTTGTGCCGGTCCCAAGCCCAGATAAATGGGGAGGGTTGCATCAGGAAGGGCATCTGGCATAAAATTTGGACTAATCATTCATGTGTACACCAGTAAATATTTACATACCGGATTGGTCGAGGCCCGGGTTAACAATGACCGCCACCAGTACTGTTAGCCAACAGGGTGCTGGCAGAAATTCGGCTACTGTTGGCTGAAGGAGGAGAGGAGGGGGAAGGCATGGTTGAAGGCAGGACGAGAGGAGAAAAGCTAGGACTGTGGTAGTGAGAGTCGGAACTTTGAATGTTGGCAGTATGACTGGTATAGGGAGAGAGCTAGCCGATATGATGGACAGAAGGAAGGTTGGTATATTGTGTGTGCAAGAGACCAGATGGAAGGGGAGTAAGACTAGGTGTATTAGAGGTGGGTTCAAATTGTTTTATCATGGTATGGATGGGAGGAGAAATGGCATAGGAGTTATCCTTAAGGAACAGTATGCTAAGAGTGTTTTGGAGGTGAAAAGAGGGTCAGATAGAGTGATGTTTTTGAAGCTGGAAATCGATGGTGTAATGATGAATGTTGTTAGTGCATATGCTCCACAAGTTGGGTGTGTGATGGACGAGAAAGAAAAATTTTGGAGTGAGTTGGATGAAGTGGTGATGACTGTACCCAAGGGTGAGAGAGTGGTGATTGGAGCAGATTTCAATGGGCATGTTGGTGAAGGGAACAGAGGGGATGAGGAAGTGATGGGTAGGTATGGTGTTAAACAAAGGAATGCAGAAGGTCAGATGGTAGTGGGTTTTGCAAAAAGGATGGACATAGCTGTGGTGAATATGTATTTTAACAAAAGGGAGGAGCATAGGGTGATATACACGAGTGGAGGAAGATGCACACAGGTGGATTATATCTTATGTAGGAGTGCCAGCTTGAAGGAGATTGGAGACTGTAAAGTGGTGACCAGGGAAAGTGTAATTAGGCAGCATAGGATGGTGGTTTGTAAGATGATGTTGGTTATCAAGAAGAGGAGGAGGATTGTGAGGGCAGCACCAAGGATAAAATGGTGGAAACTGAAAAAGGGTGGAGTTCAGGGAAGAGTTAAGACAGGCACTGGGTGGCAGTGAAGAGTTACCAAATAGCTGGGTAACTACAGCCGAGCTAGTAAGGGAGATGGCTAGAAAGGTGCTTGGTATGACATCTGGACAGAGGAAGGACAACAAGGAGACATGGTGGTGGAATGAGAAAGTACAGGAGAGTATACAGAGAAAGAGGTTGGCAAAGAAGAAGTGGGATTGTCAGAGAGATAAAGAAAGTAGACAGGAGTATAAGGAGATGAGGTGCATGGCAAACAGAGAGGTGGTGAAGGCTAAGGATAAGGCATATGAAGAGTTGTATGAAAGGTTGGACACTAAGGAGGGAGAAAAGGACCTATACCGATTGGCTAGACAGAGGGACTGAGCTAGCAAAGATGTGCAGCAGGTAAGGGTGATAAAGGATAATGAGGAAAACATACTTACAAGCAAGGAGAGTGTGTTGGGGAAATGGAAAGAGTACGTTGAGGAGTTGATGAATGAAGAGAATGAGAGGGAGAGAAGGTTGGATGATGTGGGGATAGTGAATCATGAAGAGCAATGGATTAGAAAGGAGGAAGTAAGGATAGCTATGAAGAGGATGAAGAATGGAAAGGCTGTTGGTCCAGATGACATACCTGTGGAAGCATGGAGGTGTTTAGGTGAAATGGCAGTGGAGTTTTTAACCAAATTGTTTAATGAAATTTTGGAAAGTGAGAGGATGCCTGAGGAATGGAGAAAAGGTGTTTTGGTACTGATTTTTAAGACTAAGGATGATGTGCAGAGCTGTAGTAACTACAGAGGGATTCAACTGATCAGTCACAGCATAAAGTTATGAAAGAGTAATGGAAGCAAGGTTAAGAAGGGACGTGATGATTAGTGATCAGCAGTATGGTTTCATGCTGGGAAAGAGCATTACAGATGCGATGTTTGCTCTGAGAGTGTTGATGGAGAAGTACAGAGAAGGTCAGAAGGAGTTGCATTGTGTTTTATTAGACTTAGAGAAAGCATATGACAGGGTGCCTAGAGAGGAGTTGTGGTATTGTATGAGGAAGTTGGGAGTGTCAGAGAAGTATGTAAGAGTGATACAGGATATGTACGAGGGTAGTGTGACAGTGGTGAGGTCTGCGGTGGGTGTGACAGATGCGTTTAAGGTGGAGGTGGGATTACATCAAGGATCAGCTCTGAGCCCTTTCTTATTTGCAATGGTGATGGACAGGTTGACAGACAAGATCAGACAGGAGTCCCCATGGACTATGATATTTGCAGATGACATTGTGATCTGTAGTGAGAGTATGGAACAGGTGGAGGAGACCCTGGAGAGATGGAGATATACTCTAGAGAGAAGATGAATGAAGGTCAGCAGGAGTAAGACAGAATATATCTATGTGAATGAGAGGGAGGATAGAGGAATGGTGAGGATGCAAGGAGTAGAGGTGGCAAAGGTGGATGAGTTTAAATACTTGGGATCAATTGTTCAGAGTAATGGTGAGTGTGGAAGAGAGGTGAAGAAATGAGTACAGGCAGGATGGAGTGGGGGGAGAAGAGTGTCAGGAGTGATTTGTGACAGACGAGTACCAGTAAGAGTGAAAGGGAAGGTCTACAAGAGGGTAGTGAGACCAGCTATGTTATATGGGTTGGAGACAGTGGCATTAACAAAAAGGCAGGAGTTAGAGCTGGATGTGGCAGAGTTAAAGATGTTAAGATTTGCACTGGGTGTGACGAGGGTGGACAGGATTAGGAATAAGTATATTAGAGGGTCAGCCCAGATTGGAAGGTTTGGAGACAAAGCCAGAGAGGCATGATTACGTTGGTTTGGACATGTGCTGAGGAGGGATGCTGGGTAAATTGGGAAAAGGATGCTAAGGATGAAGCTGCCAGGTAACAGGAAAAGAGGAAGGCCTAAGATAAGGTTTATGGATGTGGTGAGAGAGGACATGCAGGTGGTTGGTGTGACAGAGCAAGATGCAGAGGACAGGAAGAAATGGAAACAGATGATCCACTGTGGTGACCCCAACGGGAACAGCCAAAAGAAGATGATGATGATGATGACGATGATGATGACCATGTTCCTGGCATGGACAGGACACTAAGAGGGAAAAAGGGTTTGGTTCCCACTCAAAAAGAAGTAAATTGTCATATTAAGAAAGTATTGTAAAATGTTTTTGTTGACAATACATATGTTATTAATTTGTCTGGCTATCTTTATAATGATGTAGAAATGTCAATTTTGAATAGGGATTTAAAATTCATCCCCTCTGTTTTACCTAGATTGTATGAGTTAAAGGGAGACTTATTTAGACTCATACGTAAAATGCATATGATAGATTTTTTTAATGGCACTAATAATGTAGAACAAAAGCAGTTTTTTGATGATACAGTTTCAACAAGTGACAATAGCTTTTATTCTTCATAGGTTCATGGGTTCATAGGTTCATACTAGGCTGTCTGCCCTAGGGCATTTATAAGTCTAGCCAGAGTGTGTTTGGCTTTTGCCAACCATTTTAAATTAATTTTGCTAAGCCCTTTTTCGAGGTTAGTATACTGTGCCTCTGTCTAACAGTGACACAGAAGTGATACCCGGGGTAAACCTACAATCTCCCATCCACTCATCAAGATTCCTCTTGAAGAGAGTCAATGAGGGACTCTGCCTAACCTGGACGGGGATTTTATTCCAGAGAGAAGGGAGCCTCTGGGTTATGAATCTGTCCCTCCAGCATGTCCTATTTATTTCAGTGCTGAGGTTCAAGTCTCTCGAGCGCGTAGCTCGATGGGATTTGGATTTTCTGAAGTGCAGCATGTGCATTAATTCCGGGTTGGACATGGCTTTATACGTCAGGCACAGATCACCTCTGAGCAGGCGGTATGCCACTGAGTAGAGCTGGAGTTTCTTTAACCGGGCAGCATATGGCATCTGTTTGAGCCCTTTGATCCTCTTGGTGAGGTACTTTTGGGGGTTTTCCAGTTGCTGCAGGTGTCTGGTAAGGTACATCCCAAAAGGGGCATTGTACTCAATTATGGGCCTGATGAGGGATGAGTAAAGAGGCACGATGACCTCCCCTGATCTAGATGTGAATCCCTTCATGATTAGGTGGGCTATATAAAATGTTTTTCTAACCACTTTGGCCATGTGGTTGTCAAATGAGAGATTGCTATCAACTTGGGTCCCCAGGTCCCTAATTACTTCTTCTGTACTTAATAGATTACCATCTATGTGGTAATTTGTGGGCACTTTGTTTTTGCCAAAGGGGATGACTATACACTTTTTGGCGTTTAGCTTGAGGCCATGGCTCTGGCACCAGTTGTCTGTTTCTATGAGGCCCTTTTGGAGGATGCTTGTGTCGGCTGGAGAGTCGATTATGGTGCCCAGTTTGCAGTCATCTGTGAACTTGGTCAGCCACAGTCCTTCCGTGTTGGCCTGTACCTCCGAGAAATATATACCGAACAAGAGAGGTCCCAGGACTTGAACCTTGTGGGATGCCACTTGTAACTGGTTTGGAGTCTGACATGGCTCCAGCAATTCTAACCATGTGGGTTCTGTGCTTGAGCCAGTTTGCAACCCATTTAGTGACATAGGGGTTTATATTTAAGCTGGTGAGCTTATCTATAATGCCCGAGTGGGGTATTGTATCGAAGGCATTTGTGAGGTCCAGGTAGGCTGTGTGGACCACCTTACCCTCGTCAATGGCCTTGGTGACTGTTTCAAAGAAATCAAACAGGTTTAAGAGGCAGGATCTGCCCTTAACAAAGCCAAGCTGGGTAGGATCCAGTGTCTGTAGGTCCCCAATATCTTTATTTATGAGGTCCATGATGATCCTTTCCATAGCTTTGCAGACCAAGCTAGTCAGGCTTATGGGGCGATAGTTTCCAGGATCCATTGAGGCACCACCTTTATGGAGAAGGACCACTGTTGCTGTACGCCACTCTTTGGGTACATATCCTGTAGTAAGGCTGAGATTGAACAGTAGTTTTATGTTTGGGTTTAGCTCTTCTTAGAGTTCATGTAGGACGCAGCCCGGGACACTGTCTGGTCCCATTGATGCTATGTTTTTTTGCTTTGGAGAGGGTGGCTCTTACCTGAGCATCTGAGATGTCAGGGGGGCAGCACTCTGCTGGGGTAGATATTTGCCCTTTTGGTGGGGAGGGGGGGAGAAGTTTGCGCTGAACCTGTCAGCTAGGATGTTGGCAATGTCTGTGGGTTCGGTGCATTTTTTGTCATTTTGGACTAATTCTGAGCATATCTGGGAATTCCCACCCAGGTTCCTAACATAACTAAAGAAAGCCTTGTGATTATCTTTAGTGTCTTGTGCAATTTTTCTCTCGAAGCTGGCCTTAGACGATTTTATGAGTGCCCGTAGTTTTTGCTAATACTGATCAGAGATGCTTTCCCTTTTTGGGATTTTGCTCTATCATGTAGTAGCTTCCTCCTTCTATTGTATAGTTTGTTTATGGCTGGGGTCCACCAGACAGGACGTCTGCCTTTCGAGGATTGGGTCTTGGTTTTATTTGGGATTGCATGATCCATGCATTCCTGAAGGTGTTCATAGAATGCATTTATAAAGGATTCTGCGGTCTGGGCCGTATTTTCCACAGGCCCGGGGTCTTTGAAGGATTCCACCTCGGTTTTGAGGAGTGTGAAATTTGCTTTAGAGAAGTTTTTCACTGTGGTTTTCTGGGCAGGGGGTGGGGTCGGGATGTGAATATCTAGTGAGATTAGTTTATGGTCTGATCTTACCAGTGAGAAATACACTTCTGGTCTGGAGCATAGGGTCCCCATGTTGGTGATGATCAGGTCCAGTATGTTTTCCCGTCTTGTGGGAGTGGCAACAAGTTGTTCCATAGCATTTGAGTTTATAAATTCTAGGAACCTTTGGGCTTGGGTGTTGGAGCTAGAGTAATGCTCCCAGTCTATGTTTGGGTAGTTGAAGTCACCCAATATAATGGTGTTTGGAGAGACCTTCATATTTTCCAGTGTTCTCAGGAAGGCCAAGTGGGGTTCCTGGGTTTGGGAGGGTGGTCTGTAGCAGGCTATAAACTGGAAAGCAGTTTTACCCACTGTTAGTTGCACATGGATAGTCTCTGATGCTTCGTGCTGTGCCACCAACCTGGAGGTGTGGGTATCTTTGACGAATATTGATACTCCCCCTCCTTTTGTGGTTCGGTCCAAGTTTTGGGGCCAAAAAGCATGGTATGAGGTATAACCTGGTAGTGCTGGGGTGTTCTCGGGAGCCTTGAACCAGGTTTCTATTACTGCACAGATATCAATGCTCTCCATGCTAAGGAGAGTTTCGAGTGCGTGTATCTTGAGGTTTAGACTTCTGGCGTTGAGTAGCATTACTCTTAGTTTCTTATCCCTTGTGATACCTATGGAGGTGGGTTTGTCTTTTGAGCCTTGCCTAAAAAAGGCAATATGGGGGTAGCAAGAGCCTTTGCCAATATCCAAAAGCCCAGGGGTGACAGGTGCAAGCCGTCCCTAGCGAAGCATCGTGGCTTGTCGAGCATGTCATCCCAGGCTGACAGGCATTGGAAAACCTTTGAATGACACCAATACTTAAGCCAGTTGTTGAAATTGATCATCTTGTCTTCATATTGTGGCATCATTCTTGGTGAGGGTAAGATGCTACTCAAGATCAGGGTCATACCGGCCTGGGCTACATGCTCAGAGAGCTCCTCTATTTCTCTTTTCATGTAGTCCAGGGAGGTACGTCTCAGGTCATTCACACCAGCATGGACAATGACTGAGTCATATTTGTACTTGCCTTGGAGTGACCTGAGTGCTTGTGTTATGTGGCGGATCCTAGTGCCCGACAGGCAGCTCACCATGACCTTCTCCTTGTTCAGCCTGGTGAGCGGGACGTCAGTGTGCCTGACGATAGAGTCACCTATTACAAGTGTATCAGGTGTGTTGTTTAGCCTTAAGGGCTGTGACTGTTTGGCACACTGGCTTTGTGAGCTATGTGTTGCACATGTTTTGTTTTGGGGTAGCGGTTGCTTGGGTGTCTGCTTTGGAGGTCTCTGCTGCTTAGGCAGATTTTTATTTAGAGCCTCGAGTATGTTTTTGTGTGTTTATGTGTTTGGTTTGCTGTCGTGGTAGGTCTATGTGAGACTGGAATTGTAGTGAGTGTGGTTTCCTTCTCCTCCTGACTGGTTACGCTAGTACTGAGTTGAGAGAGCTTAGCCTCCAGTTTGGCTATATGGTTGCATCTCTCACATGTGTTGGAATTTGTTGGGAGGAGGAGAGGGTTGTCTGTGTACATGAGGCAGCTGTAACATTGCCTCAAGATTCCCAGATTCACCAGCTGGACCGGAGAGGAGATTGACAAATGACCTTTGGACATGCTAGAATAGTACTGGGAATTCCTTTATAATTGAAAAAAGGGCCAATGGGGAACAAGATACTCAAGGGGAGTTTGTGAGGGTGTACCCATAGTGTCAGGTAGAAAATGGGTGACAGAAAATGCTTCCATTTGGCTGGAAATCACACTTAGACCATATGCTGAAAAAATGGATAACATACTTTTAGATACGGGTGGATTTTTGAAAGCACTTGGTGAGATAGATAGGGCTACCCCCAAGGTGTGTTACCTCATGGTCACACTAGATGTGCAGAGTCTTTTTACTGTCATCAACAATGATTATGGCATTTTGGCTATTAGCACACTTTTGAAGGATAATGGAGCTACTGATCACAATATCACCCAGATTATTACAATGTTAAATTTGGTTTTGGAGAATAATGTGTTTCTGGGCTTGAAACATATGTATAGGCAGGCACAGGGTGTAGCCATGGGCACACCCTGTGCTAATTCTTATGCTAATTTAGTGCTTTCTTATTGGGAGAGCCTATATATTCTCAACAATAATGTATGGAAACCATTTATAGGACTTTATAAGCGTTTCGTTGATGATGTTTTTATCTTGTGGAAGGGGGACAGTACTACATTAGAACTTTTCATTACATTTCTACATTCCACCACTGAATTTTTTAGGTTCACGAAGGAAACATCTTATACCAAAATAGATTTTTTGGATGTTTCAATAACACAAACTACTCTAGGTTTCTCAACAACACTGCATAAGAAGGAATGTTGGAAAAATACATTTTTGACTTTCGACAGCATGCATCCGCGTTAAACTTTTTCAAATATAGTGCATGGACAACTGGCTAGGATATCTAGGTTATGCACGGATGATACTTGTCTTGATGGGGAACTAGACAATATGTAAGGTTTATTTATTGACCGGGGTTATAATGAAGCCTTTGTTAAAGGTATTTTAGAGAAAAATAAAGAAAAAAGGGGGCATAAATATAAGCCTTGGCTGCATCGATCAGATAGTAGATTGAACTCATCTCTTAAGACAACAGTTCATGATGTTAGATCTAAGGTTATGCTCACATATAGTAGCAGTACTAAAGACATTAGTGGGATAATAAAGAAAAACTGGAATATTCTTACCAGTGATGAAAAGATTAACACCATTGTTGGTCCCTCCCCTATGTTTGGTTTTAGGAAAAATAAGTGTTTAAAAGATATTTTATGTGGGGAACAGGTTACTGATCATGTCACCCCTATTCTACAAATAGGTAGTAAGCCATGTGGCTCTTGTAAGGCCTGTCCTTTCATCCTTCAGGATACTACCTTTGTTCATCCCATTACTAATAAAGTATTCACACTAAAAGCTAGGGCTACTTGTAGAACCAAAGATATAGTATATTTGGCCAATTGTAAGTCTTGCCCATGTTTTTATGTGGGTAAGACTAACAATATGTTTAAAATAAGGATTCTACAACATTTATCCAGCATTAGGAACAATGACATGCACAATGCTCTCTTTAGACATGTTAAGGATAATCCTACTCATTGCTTTGGCTTCAGAGCCATAGTAAATGTGAGATTGAACAAGAGGGGAGGGGCCATTAAACAATATACTGAGTTAGTTGAATCTAGGAAGATCATAGAGTTCACTGCACACAGGAACCCAGGTTTAAATGATGTAGTACCTATTAAGCCCACCTTAAGAAATAGGTGGGTCTTTTATTAACTTTTGATTGGTTGTATTTTGTTTAAATAGTGCTTTGTAACATTTGTTCATTGTCTGATGAAGGGTTAACACCCGAAAGCGCTAACTTGTTTGATATTTGTGTGGTTTTTACTATACTATTTTATTAAAATCCTTTGGATACGTAACAGGACTCATCCAGTGACTTTTTCTTGTCTTCATATTGTGGCATCATTCTTGGTGAGGCTAAGATGCTACTCAAGGTCAGGGTCATACCGGCCTGGGCTGCATGCTCAGAGAGCTCTTCTATTTCTCTTTTCATGTAGTCCAGGGAGGTACATCTCAGGTCATTCACACCAGCATGGACAATGACTGAGTCATATTTGTACTTGCCTTGGAGTGACCTGAGTGCTTGTGTTATGTGGCGGATCCTAGTGCCCGACAGGCAGCTCACCATGACCTTCTCCTTGTTCAGCCTGGTGAGCGGGACGTCAGTGTGCCTGACGATAGAGTCACCTATTACAAGTGTATCAGGTGTGTTGTTTAGCCTTAAGGGCTGTGACTGTTTGGCACACTGGCTTTGTGAGCTATGTGTTGCACATGTTTTGTTTTGGGGTAGCGGTTGCTTGGGTGTCTGCTTTGGAGGTCTCTGCTGCTTAGGCAGATTTTTATTTAGAGCCTCCGAGTATGTTTTTGTGTGTTTATGTGTTTGGTTTGCTGTCGTGGTAGGTCTATGTGAGACTGGAATTGTAGTGAGTGTGGTTTCCTTCTCCTCCTGACTGGTTACGCTAGTACTGAGTTGAGAGAGCTTAGCCTCCAGTTTGGCTATATGGTTGCATCTCTCACATGTGTTGGAATTTGTTGGGAGGAGGAGAGGGTTGTCTGTACATGAGGCAGCTGTAACATTGCCTCAAGATTCCCAGATTCACCAGCTGGACCGGAGAGGAGATTGACAACTGACCTTTGGACATGCTAGAATAGTATTGGGAATTCCTTTATAATTGAAAAAAAGGGCGAATGGGGAACAAGATACTCAAGGAGAGTTTGTGAGGGTGTAGTGCTTTTTAATTTTTTAGTGATGACTTAGTGAGCAAGTGCCAGGTAACTTAAATGCAATGTGTTACAGGTAACTTAAATGCAAAAACGACAAACAGTAACTTTCTTTCAAGTGAAACAAGGAAATAAGCACAATATGCAATGCAGCTATCACTAGGGATCCACAGAAGCGCTGAAAAGCCGCGTTTTAGGTGGAATTAGCATTTCAGGGAAATAACAAGCAAACAAACAACAAGCATACAAACAAAGCTAGATTCAGCAGGCCTGGCTCTAGTCTATGCTACAGCAAACAAGGTGTACCAATTTTGAATAAGAAACAGTTCAAATATGCAGGCACTATAAGCCTTTAACCAGAAATTTTCAGCTCAGAAGGGCAGAGTCCAGCCTCTCCTCCCACAAGAGTGCAGACCACGAACCTTCTTAATGTAAAATAACTGGCATGAAGCCCAAGTGCTTAAACCAGAACTAATACACTTTTAGAATAACAGACACTGAGCCCTCAATCAGCAGTTCCCAACTTAGAAGGATGTAAGCTACCTGTCCTGCCACCACAGTGCAGACCACAAACCTTGTGATTCTTGTGATTTGGATATGGAAATTAATGCTTATTCTACTTTAGATACCATGGAAGTTTCTTGTAAAAGCATATTTAGTCCATCTTTCAAGAAAGTAAGCATACAGTAGTTTTATTATGTATTTAATTTTGTCCTAGAAAAAGAAGTTAATGAATTTTATAAAAATACAAAGGCATTCAACATGACTAAAAGAGAATAGGACGCATTGAAACAGTTGAGTAATAATGACCGAGTATTTAAACCCTCAAAGGAGGGAAATTAGCAGTGATGTGGTCCCATGATTATTTTAAAATGTGCATGGAGCATCTCAAAAACGAACAGGTTTATAAAAAAAGTAGATATGGTGATTTATGAACAAACTATGAAAGAGTATGAAGGCTTACCACACAATGGGGATACGTTTAAATTATTTTGCAGATTCTGATGTAATAAATAAGTTTTCTAGCAGGAAAAGTACTATGGCAAATTTTTTTTGTGTTCCTAAGATACATAAGGGCATCAAGAATCCACCAGGATGTCCTATTGTACCAGTGAGTGGTTATTTTCCACATAATTTAGGATGTTTCTTACATCATTTTTTGTTAAAGGAAGTAATAAAGTTACTCTCGTATATTAAGGACTACTCTGACTTTTTAGAAAAGTTAAGAGATTTAACATGGGAAGAGGGAATGTACGTTTTTATGTTAGATGTAGTTAGCCTCTACACAAATATCCAACATAAATTTGGAATGGAGGCTTTAGACTACTTTCTAGGAGATAATCCTAGAACTCAATATGCTAAAGAGCTTATCCATTTTTGTTTGACTAACAATATTTTTGAATTTGATAATAGCCTGTATAAACAAATACAGGGGACAGCCATGGCGGCGACTTTGGCCCCCACGTAAGCCAATCTTTTTATGGGCCTAGTAGAAAGCACTCATATATATATATCTATATATATATATATATATATATATATGTATATATATATATATATATATATATATATATATAAGTTTTTTTTATAAAAAATATGTTAAGAAGTATTTTAGATTCATTGACAATCTCATTTGTATTTGCAAAGATGGACAAGATGAGGTACAGTCGTTTATTAAATATTTAAATGAAAAGAGATTTTTTTTATGAGATATGGTGGTTTACAAGAAAGTACATTGGTTAATTATTTGGACATTTCTTTAGAAGGTTTGAATAGTGGGAATATAAAAACCAGGATATTCAGGAAGTTTGAACAACCAAATTATATGCCACATGCTTCCAGTTGTCATCCTGAACATACCCTGGAATCTATTCCCTATGGTGAAATATTAAAAATAAGCAGATTATGTAGTGATGCACAGGAGTGTGAATTGGAAGCCAATAAGGCAGTAGCTATGTTTCTGTATAGGGGCTACGATGAAAATTTAGATAGAGCTGGATGGAGCATTTCTCCCCGGGCCTCCGCTGAAAACAGGCTCTGTGGAACCTAGTCGGACTTTCCCGGTCAACAAATGATAAATAAATAATTAAATAAATAAATAAATAAATATAGTTATAATAAAATAATGAAAGACAAGAATAATGTTGTAGGATCCAAAAGAGGTAATAACAATAGGAAAATATCTCACCATTTTGGTTTAAAAAAAATATATTTTATGCTTCAAAATACACTTTGTTTTCAGCTAGACAGGAAAAACTGTTAAAAGATTATTGGAATATAACTAGAAGGGAAGTCATTCCCCTCAGGGATGTTAAATTGAGCTTTTTTTTACCAGAAGGGATGTAACCTCAAAGATTTTTTGGTACATGGGACCTACAAGAAACCTCTGGAAAACAGAACAAAGGAAATAGGAATTAAAGGTACTAAGCGTTGTGGAAATTGTTCCATCTGCAGATATATAGTGGATACTTTTAACATAATTAATGGAAAAAAAATTCAGGCACAGGGGTCTTTTATATGTAAAAGTACATATATCATTTATGCTCTTAAGTGTCCCTGTGGAAGCTATTACATTGGGGAAGGTAAGAGACGTTTATCGAAAAGGATTAAGGAACACATCAGTGATGTTAAAAATGATAAAACAATTAGCCCAGTAGTGGAACATTTCAATAGGGTACACCAAGGAAACCTTAATGATTTAGAAGTGACAGTTTTAGAGCAAATTAAATCAAATTTCTTGAGCAAGGATAGTGTTAAGTATTTTTTTGAGGAAGAAAGAATCAATTTTCGTATTAAAATATAAGACACTTCAACCAAAGGGTATGAATAAGGAGTGTAATTGGAAAGGTTTTATATAAAGTGTATATTTTTTACATAAAAACTTTTTTAGTATTTTATATAATTAATTGATTATATTATTGAATAATTGTTTTATTAATTAGATGATTATTTAAATTATTTTGTATAAAAGGAGTTCATTTTAGAAGTGAGTTTACTCTGTAAAGGCTATTGTTTAGCCGAGGCGCTAAGAGAATTGATTTAGTGTGTAAATAAAAAGTTTTTGGTTAAGAGGTGTATCAGTTCCTGGCTTTTCGTGGTGGATTACAGTTCTTCTTTTTTCTTGTGGTTGTAACAGATCCCAATAATGTTCTTTATTTCAAGCTGTACATCTCATGAAAGTGAATGTAGAGAAATAAGGACCAGATCAATACTAATGAACTGCCATGATTGTTACCAAACGAGCTTGGCAAACCATCAGCCAAGGACCCATTAGATGTTTGCTGTTGTGTATCTACCTACGACAAGTACTGCTTTACAGAGGGAAACCAGGACTAAATCAGTGCTTCCACAAGTGTGGACATTAGTCATAAAGGGGTGGTCTACACTTGTCAAAGCTTGAAGACTGGGCGTTAGAATGCCATGGATGGAACATTACAAGTCTAAATTGTGAGTATGGCAGAATGTTTAAACTCTAGATTATGAATATGGTAGGAGGAGGAGGATTTAGTGGGGAAATACTGATTTTCAGTACTTCCCATACGAATATGCAAATTTGTTAGAACTAGGGTTAGGGTTAGTTGCAGCAGTTTCATTTTGCTTACTATTAAGGCTAGGGATAAGGTTAGCATTAGTGCTATAGTTAAGGGTAGGATTAGGGCTATGATTGGGATTAGTAATAAGAACATTGCTTACAAGAAATTAAATGCCTAAATACTATAAATTTGATATTGGACATTCCTCCCAGTCTCATTGTCTCAGCTCATTCTACTGAGATCATTTGGGAAGGGTCACCCCCTTAGCTTCTTAACCTTGAATTATAGTCTGTTTTCTCCCTTTCTACTTGACTAAAAAAATTTACACTTTATTTAGCTGCTTTTACTGTATTTTACTGTATTTATGCTGTCTCTACCTACTTTATTACTTTATTTTGCTTTTTCTGTTTGTTCTTAAAAGTGCTCAATAGCATTTATTTTGCCCCATTTATTACTGCTTATTAATAGCCTGATTAAATTGAAAACAGTATTCTACTGAATTGCTGTTTATTTAAACTTACTAATCTTTTGCTGTTGTGACTGTGATTTTATGCACTTTGAATTTCTAGTACTTCTTCATTTTTTTAGCATAGACTAGATTCAGACTTGCTGAATTGAGACTGTCTTTAATCACTTGAGCACTAAAACGAACTCTTCACTGAGATACTGAAAGATCTGAGGCATCCGCTGCTTCCAACTAACTATATGTGCCTGTTTTTGCTCTTATAGTGCACTTTTAATTTGTTTTTGCATTCTACTGTCTGTTTGAATTGTCTGAACTGTTTTTGGCCACATTTTATTGTATACTGTACTAGTTCAGTTGTAGCATACATAGCCCGGTTCCAGGTTTGCTGTGTCTGGGTCTATTTTGTAACTTCTGAGCATCAAATTCAAGCCATCTGTGTTGGAGAAGGCCTTTCTGCACCCTTGTAGGAGGAGAGTGCTGTCTATGTACCATCTAATCGAAGGTGATTGGACTAGAGCTCAGAGAGAGCATCCTTATTGGCTAGTTTGAGTTAAAAGGGTTATTTCTTGTTTTATTTAAGCCCCGTGTCTCACTTACTTGTGAGTAGTGCACCATCATGCACTGCCGCATATCAGTGGTTACCAACAGGTGGTTATCGATGGAAATATTTAGCTTGTTAAATTTTCTCTTAGCACTTTGCTTGTGGTCCTCCAGAGGTTTTTGACATCCCTGCTTTACCGTGAGGTAGAACACTAAGCCTAGCCTCAGAGGTACCTACACACCTCTCTCCCACTAGCCATTCCTAAGTGCAACTTCTCTTCCTGACCATATAAATTTACCTAAAACTACAGATGGATAATTTCCCCTCAGTTTCTGTAGCCAGCTTGATTGACATGGGCATCCTCAGACAGTGTAGCAACTGTCTAATGTTTACCGACAACCCTGTACTCCTAGTCCACACTAACTCAACATGTGAGAGATGCAACTATATTAAGAACTTTAAATCAAACTTCTTTCACACACCACTCAGTACATATGACAATGCGTGAGCAGTCAGCATGCACACCTCACCTCTTACTCCATCCAAACCCACATCACACATGCCTCCAAATACAAACACAAGCACACTACGCATAATACTTCCTCTGCAGCACGCAATACACATAATAGCTCACACACCAGTGTCTCACCAGTCAAGTCCTTAAGGCAAAACACAAAACCAAACATATTAATCATAAGTGATTCCAATGTGAGACACACACACGTCATACCTCTCAACCTGTCAGTGCAAGAAATCTGGACAAAGACTGACAAAATGTGGGGACAATGGACCAAAAATAGAGACATATTTTAAATATTGCTCTTATAAGCTAAGTTGCTAGAGTAACAGGATTTGTTTTAACATACATTTTCTGAAGGATATGAAGTCTGAAATTCAAATGTATGTCATTATTTAGTGACTTCAGTCATCACACCATCCCAGTAATTTGTCAGAAAAACACAGATTTTATGAGGAACAGACTAAAATATGAGCCAAAAATCGGGACATTCTGTGGAAATCTGTACAGTTGAGAAGTATGACAGTTGTCCATCTCACCAGGCTGGATAAGGAGAAGATCACAGTCATCTGTCTGTCAGGTGCCAGGATCAACCATATCATGCATGCACTCAAGTCTTTGAACAACAGGTACTGTTATGACTCCTTCATAGCCCATGTTAGTGTGAATGACTTGAGACATACCTCTCTGGACTATATGAAGAGAGACATGACTGAGCTTTCGGACTATGTGTTGCAGGCAGGTATGTCCCTAGCCTTAAGCAGCATTTTACCTTCACCCATGATGATGTCTCAATACAAACAGAAAATGATTGACTTCAATAATTGACTT
Source organism: Protopterus annectens (assembly GCF_019279795.1). NCBI lineage: Eukaryota > Metazoa > Chordata > Ceratodontiformes > Protopteridae > Protopterus > Protopterus annectens. Next base: position 140,228,676 of record NC_056735.1, read on the forward strand.
AGTTTTTAGTGTCATTCTAAGGGGATACAGTATCTGTCAGCCTGGAGTAACATGATCGGCAGACCTCGATGCTTTGCCAGAGATGCTCATCATCTGTCACTCCTGGGATTTTGGCTACTGGCCAAGACTCTTGCCACCTCAATTGCGCCTTTTTTAGGCAGCGTCTCAAGGACAACATTCTCAACATAAACGTTTCATCTAAAAACAACCTCAGTGTTATGTTGCTAAGCACTAAGAGTCTTAACACGAAACTGCACTCACTGGAAGCAGTCCTCACCTTGGAAGACTTAGACATTTGTGCAGTCACGCAGGCCTAGTTCAAGGGTGTGGAGAGCACCCCAGCCATATCAGGCTACACCTCCTTCCACACATTCAGACCACAAACAGAAGGTGTGAAAACTAAAGGAGGTAGTGTATCAATATTCATTAAAGATAAATATACCTCCAGATTAGTTAAACAGCATATGGGCGGCCACAGTGGTGCAGCGGTTAGCATTGCTGCCTCACAGCAAGAGGTTCTCCAGTTCAATTCTTGGCTGGGGTGCCTTCTGTGTGGAGTCTGCATGTCCTCCCTGTGGTCGCGTGGGTTTCCTCCGGGTGCTCCGGTTTCATCCCAAAGACATGCTGTTGGTGGATTGGACACTCTAAATTGGCCCTAGGTGTGAGTGTGTGCATGTGTGTGCCTTCTGTGGAAGGTTGGGTGCTGGGCTGGCAACTCAACACTGTAAAACTCCACTGCCAATCATGAGCGGACAGGTGATCTGCTGTGGTGACCCCTAACCAGGAAAAGCCGAAAGAAGAAGATTGGTTATACAGCATGATTCCCTGGAGATACTTCAGGTGCAATTAACTGTTGATAGGACACCTATTCAAGTCATTATCAGCTACAGGACCCCCTCCATGAATCAGGACACTCACTCTGCCTATTCGGATCTACTTGAGTCTATCAAGATATATCCGAGCACCGTGGTTTGGGGCGACTTTAACTACCCATCCATTGACTGGGTAAATTACTCTTGCTTAAACTCACTTGCCCAAAGGTTCCTCGACTTTTTTAACTCCAGTGCCCTGGACCAGCTGGTTGACACCCCCACAAGGTGTGCCTACATCCTGAATCTGGTGCTTACCAATAAGGGGGACCAATGTAGCACTCCCACTGTGAGGTCTTCACCTGATGAGATCTGACCACAAATCAGTCTCATTCAAAGTAATAACTATCACACCTGACCCCCCCCCCAACAGCAACTAAAGTAAAAAACTTCTCCAAAGCAGATTATAACCTCTTACAGGATGGTATAAATAGCTTCATTGCACCTCCCCCCCAGAAGGAACTGACAACTATGCCAAGTTCTACACCAGTGCTTTATACAAACACATGTATGACTGCATTGACTTAGCCGTACCTGATAGGACCAAAACAAGCTCCTCAAGGAAGAGCAAACCTGCCTGGTAGACAACTGCCATTAACAGGTTTTACAATAAGAGGAAGAAACTGGTGTCTAAGATTAGGAGGGAGTGAGGCCTAAACTGTTAACACTTCCTCCTCAGCTTAAACAAGCAAATAAGACTTCTTCTGAAGTCCTCTAAAGCAAACATAAAATCTAAATTGGCTTGCTCAGCTAAGGACAACCATAAGGTGTTCTTTAGTTGCATCCGTAACCTAAAAGGAAAAGCCCAGATTTGTGCCGAACTGGTAGTTAATTATAACACATATATGGAGGCTGTTGACATAGCTAACCTGTTAGCCGACAGATTCTGTGAAAACTTCATTCTCCTGGCCCTGCCACATGTACCCCATGACATCCCTACCACCTGTCCTCTACCTTGTATCTCTAAAGAGCAGGTCATAAATGCCCTCTATAAGGTCAAAAACATAGTATCTATGGGACCCGATAGCATCCTATGCTGCATCCTACATGGGCTTAAACAAGAATTAGCAACACCATTGGGTACTCTTTTTAATCATAGTCTAAGCACTGGCTTCATCCCAGCTGAATGGAAAAAGGTCACCGTTATACCCTGGCACAAAGGTGGTGCTTCCACTGACCCTGGGAACTATAGACCTATTAGCCTGGCTAGCCTTATCTGCAAGTCCACGGAGTGAATCATCATGGACGTTATGAACAAAGATATAGGTAATCTCCAAACACTTGATCCTACTCAGTTTGGATTTGTCAAAGGGAGATCATTCCTGTTAAACCTGGTGGACTTCTTCGAGACAGTCACCAAGGCCATGAATGAGGGGAAATCTGTGCATACAGCCTACCTAGACTTAGCCAAGGCTTTTGACACTATCTGTCACACAGGCATCACTAACAAACTCACCCAGCTAGGTATCAACCCTTATATCATTAGATGGGTCACTGGCTCACTGACAGAACACATATAGTCAAAACAGGGGACTCCACCTCCAACAGCAGACTTGTAACCAGTGGTGTACCACAGGGATCAGTCCTGGGACCTCTACTGTTTATAATCTATTTCTCTGAAGTACAATCAAAAGCTAATGGTCTGTGGCTGACAAAGATTACTGAACACTGGAAAGTGGGAGCGGTCATAGAATCTCCAAATGATATCAACATCCTACAAAAGGGTCTGACACGAACAAATGATTGGTGCCAAAGTCATGGCCTTAAACTCAATGTAAAAAAAATGTGTTATCATCCCTTTTGGTAAGAGCAATGTTCCTGCTAACTACCACATAAATAAAAACACCCTAAGTATGCACTCAATGGTGAAAGACCTGGGCACACAGGTTGACAGCAACCTTACCTTTGATCACCATGTCTCAACAGTGGTATGAAGGGCATTCAATATTACTCATCTCATAAGTAAGGGCGTTGCCTCCATAAAAAAAGAAGTTATAACCTCCCTGTACTCTTTTCTCATCAGGCCAATAATTAAGTACAATGCCCCTTTTGGTATGCTCCTTTCCAAGCACCTGCAGCAATTGGAGAGACCACAAAGGTTCCTCAGAGGGAAAATTCATAGTCTTCAGCATCTGTCCTATGTGGATTGTCTGAGATCACTGTCATTTTATTCTGTTTCATACAGACTACTCAGTGGTGATCTCTGCCTTTCATATAAGGCAATCTTTGACCGTGCTTTACTGGAAATGCTGCATATCCATAAGTCAAATGGTACACAGGTTACTCACTCTAAATGCATTAACCTGGTATGTGACATTGATAGAACCTGCTGGAGGGACAGATTTGTCTCCCAGAGGTTACCACACCTTGGTCCTCTTCAAATGCAATCTGGACGATTGGATGGGTAACCATAAATTCACCCTGGGGGTTCCACCTGTGTCCCTCTTGAACAGGGACAGTAGGTGCTGATCATGGAAATAAGGGTAGAACTTGGCTAGGCTTGTGAGGGCCCTAGCGTCATTAGTCTAGTAACCTCTTATGATCCTATAAACGGTCAATGGTAACTATCCACATTTCAAATCAGAGGAATTTAAGGCAACTCAGAAAGGCACTCTTGCTAACAAAATAACATGTTTCATATCTCAAGTGAGTTACTCAGCCGCAGAGCAGCTGGATGGAAAATTTTGAGAAAAAATAATAAAAATTGCCAACTAAATGACTCAACACAATAAAGATAATTTCATGTTTGCTTATTTGAATATTACACATGCAGATCTCTATTTCACAGCAGAAAAAATGTGTTTCAAATGGGATGTGATAAGATCAAATGAGATGCATGTGAAGTTTAGCCACAGGCCAGGATATGTTGACCAGAGAACATAAAAACTTGCAACTTACAAGTAGACAAAATTATTTTAAAGCCTGGAACCTATGGATACACTATTAAGATAGGCAAGGTAACTGGAAAAGACACAAAAACAATCACTTAAGGAATGCTCAACACAGATATCCTACGTGGTACTTTGCATGGCTAATTCAGACACCCAAATGAAGGCAACAGAGTGCAAACCCAAGCAAATGTATTTTTTGCAGCACCAAACAATGAAGAGAATGAAATCTGATAACATCTAACTAGCAGATACAGGAAGATAACATGATGCAAGTACTTACGCAGTGTGTGTGGGGTAGGGGGAGTCTTTCTGTTCCTGCAAACTATATAGCTGCTTATCATTCAATCTCTGCATTCTTATATAGCGTTTGTAGAGCTTAAGCAGTGTTGCCTTCTTTTGAGTAGCTGTGCAGTAAAGATTGCTGGGTGTTCCATTACAGCATTCTACCCTTACTACTTGCTGTTGAAGCAGTAATCGTTGTGTTAGAAACCACATTTATCTTTGTGCATGTTTTTCCTGTGATCGCTGTCAGTAATCCATCTTCCTGATCATATACATTCTTTGCTATCAGATGTGTAACAGTATCTCAGCAAGTCAGTTATATATATATTTAAGTGTCCTTCTGCCTAGAGTGTAAGCTGGCCATTGCTGTACTACATGGTCATATACAGGAAAGTTGCAGAAATTGTAAATGAAAAAGGGGAGAATAGTTACACTGACAACTATATTATTGCATCATTTATACATGAGGATACCAGAAAAAAAAACTTTCAGACCATTTTGTCTGCATTTGTTTGCTTGATGGCTGTGTATGTGACATAGTCTGCACAGAAACATCTTGCCACAGGTATCAGCAAAATTAGATATTGGTTCTTACTCCAGCTGGACTCATGTAACAGTGCTATCCTGCCAAAAGAAATTAGTCTTCAAAACATAGATAGGTAGCTCCTACCCTAAAAAGCAGCAGAGGCACTGGGCTCATACCTCCCAAGCAGAAGCCTCATATCTGACTGTATGGCTAAGTGGGCTTCACAATGAGCTATATAAACCACATTTATCTAGTTGACTTGAGTTTAAGCCTTACAGCCTTCACTTCTAGACTGCATGGCTGAACACATCAATAATCAGACCATAGAATAAGTGTTATACAGTCCAGTATTTAAAACAATAGCTATATTTGTCAGGGTTTACTCAGTTAACAAGGACTACAAAAAACTTAAACAATAAAATAAAACATTTCTGCTTCCTCCACAGCCCTATTCCAGGAAGCATGGCTTCCACATTCCTTACTGTGAAAAGAAACAGTTGTATGGTATTTCTGTTAATACAAGAACATAAAATGTACACTCAAGCAGTTAAAATGTTTTAGTCCCTTTAGTTTTATGCACAGATCAGGGATATTTTATCAACTAGAGGAGAAATTGTAGATAGTAATTATTAAAGAGCTGAAGGATTTTATCTGGGAGGGGAAGACGGCAAGAGTCAAGTGTGATAATCTGATTTTTACAATAGAACAGAGCGGTTTGGGATTATCCAATTTGAAGGAATATTTCAGAGCTACACAGTTAAGGCTCCTATATATATCACAAGCAGAAAGTTATAATTCAAAGTGGAAAGGGATGATGACAAAACAGTGGGGATGCTCAAGAAATAAGGAGAGACTGGGATTTTGGATGTAGATCTTTAAGGAGAATAACAATAACCATACAGAATATTATATTCATAAAGTAACAGAAAGTATTCTAAGAACTAAGCCAACATGGGAATGGAGAAAGGAGATTCTGCCAATAGGGGTGTTTGCAATTAGGATACAGACAATAGGCAAGAGGGGTCTAGAACTGATTGGAGAAAACTGGCAAAAGAACCAAGGTAGTGGGAGCAAATACTTAAATTGGGAAAAGGTAATAAAATGGGAAAAAGCCAAGAATTTATTCGGACTGCAGGCTACAGTTGCCTTCTCTATCGAGTATTGATATCAGAATATAGGCAAAGAGAAAGAAATAGGGGAATCCTAAGCAAAAGACCAATGCTGGTAGAATTTTTAGCAGAATCTAGAGCAGAAGCTGCTGTTAAAATAAGGAATAATTAGTACAGAATATAAAATATTGCACAATAACTACAAGAATCAATCAAAGGAGGTTAGAACGGATTGGGAAGAGAAACTGGATAAACAATTCACAAATAAACAATGGGGCAATATAGGTATGTCTCCTAAATATGCAAGAAAGTATAGAAGATTTGGGATTTTTGTTTGGAAATGTTTACAAAGGCATTTTATATACTAAGTAGACACTAAAAAAATTTCCTCAGATAGATAGCAAATGCTGGAGATGTGATGGGGAACAAAGAGGTACTTGAGAACATATTTTCTGGGATTGTAATGAGTTAGCTGACTTTAAAAATTCCCTGACAGTGGTGGCTGGTGACTTCAAATTAAAGAGGGGGCTGCAGGAGACAGCTGATAGGGTGGGGCCAATGGGAAGGAGTGTGACCAACTAGAAAGGGGTGGAGCTATGGTCAAAACCACAGCAACTTGAACTTTAATTAAATATGCTGCCCTGGGTGCCAAACTGTCATTACAAGAGTCCAATCAAGACAAAATGAAGTGTAGAAGAAAAAAAATTTCAATACATTGGAAACATGACAACTTACTTAATATCTAGATGGAAACACAAAGGTTGTAAGGCATGAAAAAATAAATTACTTTTTAAATATATTACTGAAATGCCAGTCAAAATCAAGTATAAAAAAAAAACAAGCAGCACTGAACTCAAATCACTTCCCCCTTGCACTGCAGTTCTAATTATAATTTATATTCAGCTTTATAAAATTACCAAGTAACATGTTGAAAGTAGTAATCTCTGTGATACCCCCACTTGTAAAAATGTTTCTTATCCAAAAAAGACCTGCTGCCTGACAACAACTATCTACGTGTTGCATGGGGAAGACATGATCAAAGTAAAAAATGAACAGCAAACAAGAAACAAGCTCAAGATAAATTCCTTAAAGGATTACTGCACAAGTTATGGACGAGACATGATATTCTGGCATTCTGTTTAGTTTATGGGTAAAGCCTGCAAAGATGACTGCAAGTCTCCAACAAATGTAATGAGCTTCTGAAAATACTGTAATCCTGTCTTTTATTACAAATACTGTCCTATGCATTTCAATACCTAAAGCTTATACATTATCTAGTTATGTAAATATTCTCTGCATGGCAACAACAAAAAGGCTTTCAATGTTGGTAATTCTTTAACAGTATGCGTTTTAAAGCTTACTTACATCTTACAATCTCCGACAAGCTTACCTGATGGTCATTAAAACATTCTGCCAAAATTAAGGACAGATGAAAAGCCACTGTCGTACTTGTGTCTACCTTGGATGGGGGAATACTCTGTACACTTACACTGCATAACTGCTCCTTGCCTTGCTTGGGCACATCCAGAGTCACTACATGGGGAGTGGGGTGCAACAAGTATGTCACAATTGGAAATGTCTCTGGCTGACGGTGATGGCTCTGACACTCATACCTCTCAACCTCAGAGCAAAAAATCTGGACAAAGCCATACATAGAAGTGGGACACGGGCCCAAAAATAAGGACTATTTTTAAATATTGCTCTTATAAACTTAGAAAGATAATAGAATAGTTGTAGGCCTTGCATTAGTATGAATTTTCTGAAGGGTATGAAATCTGAAACTCAGATGTCTGCCATTATTTTCTAACTTCAATCTTTAATGATTTTTTTGCCAGAAAACCACAATTTTATGAAAAACGGACCAAAAATGTGATGCAAAAATATAAAATTGCCACACAATACAGCTGGGAATCTGTCAAAGAAGGCACTCCATTTTAATATTAATACTGTTACCTTGAGCAGCTGACAAAATAAGAGAATATACATGCACTTCTGAAATAAAAGTAATCTATAACTCTGATCATTACAGTTATTTATAATTGTAAACCCTCCACGTTTTCTTCCAAAATTGCCATTTTGCGGAGGGATTATTAGGGGGAGAGCAACATTTTGAGCCAAAATTGGGGACAGTTGAGAGGTTTGGATATTCCTAATTCTATAAAGTGATTTATTTGCACGTACCTCTCAACCTCTTAATGCAGGAAATCTGGACAAGGCCAAATATATTGGGGAAACATGCAAACAGTACTAAAAATTGCTCTTGTATAAATTTAAGACAGTTGATAGAATAACAGGTCTTGCTTTAGCATGCATTTTTCTGAAGGTTATGACATCTGAAACTCAATGACTGTCATTATTTAGTGACTTCATTCCTAAATGATTTGCCGGAAAACCACAAATTTTATGAGGAACAAACCAAAAATAAGAAGCAAAAATCTATTCATTCTGCACACATCTGGACATTTGAGAGGTATAGTTCATCCGGGGCTGTTTTTGAGTTTGCTGCCCTCCCCCCCTCACCAAATCATGGTCGAATTGAGCCTCCACCCTGCAGCCATTCCAATGTCCCATTCCTTGGTTATTTCGCCCCATTTACCATAAACACTGTAATGTGCATACTGCTTTACTTCTGCGATGATTTGGGTTTGAAAGTTTTATTTTGCATTTTATAGCACAAACACTAATAGATATCTGCTAAACAAAGCAATGCAGTCTCACAATGAAAATAGACTTCTCGGACCTTGAAACTCACATTCATTGAAACAGCATTGAAACCCGTATTCAAAGAAAATACATTTTGCCAGTGGCAGATAAAGATTAACTTTAGGCTGTTTTCAAATCATAGGCCCCTTGCACACAAAACATACAAGTGCTTTTTGATACACCTTCCTGATTGTATTAAATTATATTCCTTGAAGAATACAGTACAGCTGTTAGTGGGCATTTTAAATGTATTGTTTTGAACATTTTTCCAATAAACAATGAAACAAAATGCATGCACCAATAATGACAAAACTGCCCAGTTCAGAACATTTCCATCATAAAAGTCTACTCAAACTTCTACAGTCCACCAGTATCAGTAAATATTCACAATCTCTGAAGAAGTAAAAGTCATCTAGATAATTCCACATTAAAGAAATCTGTAACTAATGAAGAGGTTGCTGCTAGCAAACAACTTTATATTTCATTGTTTCATCTACAAATAAAGTGCCTGTTGCCCTTGAGGAATAAATTGCATATGTTGCATTAAAAAATGATAAGCTAGTAATATTGCAATAGGAATGGATGGCAAACTGATAACAGGTTCATAGCTACTAGGTATCTTCACCAAAAAGGACTGCAGCACCAACCCCCTTTCCAACACGGTACAGCATCAGCAATGTATCTACCTTCTGTGGGAGTAGAACCCACAGCCTTCTGCATCAAAAATAAGTACCCTACCTGTTGTGCTATTAACAATGCAAGCAAGCTCAGCATAAGCAGCACTAAACTTTTGTTCTCCTGCAGCTCTCAGCTTCTTGTAATATCTACTCAACACTTAGCTGCATATCTGAACTTTGCAACACAAGAAATCTGGAAAAAGCCAAAATTTATTGGGGGAGGGACACAAGCCCAAAAACCAGGGACACATTTTAAACATTGCTTGTATAATGTTGGAAAGTTGCTAGAATAAAATGCTGTGTTACCACCATACATTTCATTGCCAAGTGTTGAACCCAGGACCCCATGCAAAACAGTCAGAGCAACATACCACTATGCTAAATCATCTGTTGTGGGAAAGTGAGGAAGACTGAAACTTAAATGGCTACCATTTAATGAATTCATTTCTCTCCATAGCTGTCAACCTCTTAGCACAAAACACCTGAGCAAAGCCAATAATGGGGAAATACAGCCCCCAAACATATTCAGTGAATTCAGTTCTCACCATAGCTCTCAACCTTAGCACAAAAAACCTGGACAAAGCCAATAATGGGGAAAAACAGTCCCAAAAATAGGGACAGATTTCAAATATCCATGTTATAAACTTAGAAAATTGCTAGAATAAAATGCTTTGTGTTACCATGTACTTTCTGAAGAATATGAAGTCTGAAATTCAAATGCCTGTTATTTTTATTTATTTAACATTTGTTAACCAGGAAAGTCTGACTTGGAATAAAAAACAATTTTTAGCAGAGGCCCAGGGAAAAACACTCCAGACATATGTCTTTGTAAGATGGGAGAACATGCAGACGCCACACCCCAGCCAAGAATCAAACCAGAGAATCTTGTTGCTGTTAGGCAACAATGCTACCAGTGAACCACTGCCTTACTGACTACATAAGGAAACAAAAATACAGAAATCACAGATTTTATGAGGAACAGAACAAATATGAGGCAAAGGGTTCAAGCCTGAGGTATTCTCTACACACCATCATGTGTTCTCTCTAGCCACCAGTATATAGCAACTGGGGCATTTTACACACACACACACACACACACACACACACACACACACACACACACACACACACACACACACACACACACACACACACACACACTTGGGTCCAGGGCCTTCCATTGCTGTATAGCTCCATATATCACTCCACTACTAAGCTACGTCCTGTGAGATATCACCGATCCCGTGGCAAAGTCCTTCCTTCCTGCGAGAGCAGGTCAGTCTGCAGACATTGCAGTTTGATCCCTTTCCAGTCTATGCAGTTGTAACTAACTGCATAGATGTCTGGGATGCTCTTGACTGCTGTGTTTCTAATCTGGACTGCTGCTGAATCAGTCCGGAGCTCTGGGCATGCTCCCGACTGGTTCAGCAGCAGGCTGGATGTCGGAAATGCTGCGAGTGTGCATGCATGAAAGTCCGCAATTTTTGTCCTTATTTTTTATTTTCTTTCTTTTATAGCTGGGGGGGGGGGGCTGCAGTCCAATAGCATGGCTGCCCCTGCCTGAGACTACTCTATCAGAGATACTTTGTGATCAAATTGGCATAACTAGGGAAATTATTGTTTGAGCTGTGATACAGAATCAGATTTGCCTATACATAGTAAGGCCTTGTTTAGTCTAATTATGGTGGCTGCCAAAAAAGCATTTACTAGAAAATGGAAATCAAACTCTAAACCAACTGCACTAGAAGTAGTGATTATAGTACCAGAGATAAAGCAAATGGAGCTGGGATCTTTAGCAAAGGGTAGGAGCAAACTACATAGGAAAAATGGGAATTTTGGGAACAATATAAACAGGGGACAAATGAGATTTAAAAGAAGGCAAGATTTGAATGAGCTATGTACAGAGGTTCCGGAAGCTGTTGAAGCCTGGGAGGGGGGGGGGGGGGTGAGAGGGGCACTTAGTGATGTAAAAAGGACAATTTTTTAAAACTATTTACTACCACAGCATAGGTTCACTTGGAGGACATTTTAAACTTAGCGATTTCCCTTTTGGTGCTTGAATTAACATTTCCTTGTTGGTGTTACCTATACCATGGCTGTTAATTGTATATTAGCCCTAGTGAGAATAAATGTGATCATACTATAGATAATTTGAGGGGATCCATGTAAGGGATGCAGCATATAGGAACATCCTCTATCCATTAGTGGCACAAGGGGCAATCCTGGAGTACATTTTCTATTACCCATCCTTAGATCCACGTTACATTTGAATATGGGCAGGGATGAGCTTTGTTTTACTTGAATGGATAGTCTGTTCTGGAACAGTGGTAGCCTCTGTGATATATATCCATCTCTCCACAATATTCAGTTTAGATACCTGGACTGAGTAATTCTGATGCCATTTGACTTGGTGATGTTCAGTAGGTCCATCTGTATTAGGTCGGAGGATGCCTTGTATGCCAGACATGTCTCCTCTAAGCACTCTGTAGGATACTGAGTATAGTGAAAAATCTTTGAGGTTGTCCATGCAAGACCTATTGTTTAGGACTTGTATCCTTTTAGTAAGGTATCTCTGTGGGTATTCCAGTTGTTGCATGGGTCTGGACAGATACATGCCAAAGTGGGCATTATACAAAATGATTGACCCAATGAGGACTTTGTAAAGCGGGATAATACCATATCTAGATCTAGTCATAATCAATTTGTTTATAAGCTGTGCAATATAGAAAGACTTTCTTATGACTCTGTGTACATATTGGTCAAACGTTATGTCACTGTACACACAAGTTCCCAAATGCCAAACAACTGGGTCATTTCTCAGGGGGCATTGTCACTTTGGCAGTTCCCTGGAGTAGATGACTTCCCAAAGGGTATGATAATGTATTTCTTGGAGTTTAGTTTCAATTCATGATTCTGGCACCATTTATTGTTTGGGACAAACCTCTCTGCATGATGGTTAAGTCATTTGGGGATTCAAGAACTGCTCCTAGCTTGCAGTCATCTCAAACTTAGTCGGACAAAGCCCTTTGGTATTTCCTTTTACTTTTGAGATGTATATACCAAATGAAAAAAAGTCTCAGCACCAAACCCTGGGGGCCTCCATTGGTGACTGGTCACTTCCCCTATTTTGATCTTCTGCATCCTATGAGCAAGCATACATGCATGCATTCTTTGATTCACCTTCCTGATTGCATTAAACTGATTGTATTAAATTATATTCCTTGTATAATACAGCACTAGTTGTTAGAATGTGTTTTAAATTTGTAGTTTGGAACAGTCTTCTAGTAAGCAATGAAATAAAATGTATGAACCAATAATGACAAAACTACCCATTTCAGAAAATTTAAACCATAAAAGGCAACTCAAACTTCTGTTGCTGCAATCCACCAATATCAGTAAATATGCAAAATCTCTACAGAAGTAAGTCATCTAAATAATTCCACATTAAAGAGATCTGTAACTAATGAAGAGGTTGCTGCTGGGAAACAATTTTATATTTCATTGTTTCATCTACAAATAAAGTGCCTGTTGCCCTTAAAGAATAACTTGCCTATGCTACATTAAAAAAAAGAAGCTAGTAATTTTGTACTGGGGAATGGATGGCAAACTGATAACAGAAACATAGTAACTAGGTAACTCTTCCAAAGGAGGACATTCATAGGACTGCAGCATCCACTCCCTTTAAAGTACAACACAGTACAGTATCAGCAATACATCTGTACACTGTAGGAGTAGAACCCACAGCCTTCTGCATCAAAAGCAAGCATACTACCTGTTGTGCTATTAACAATGCAAGCAATTAAGTATAAGTAGCACTAAACTTCTCTTCCCCTGAAGCTCTCAGCTCCTTGTAAAATCCACTTGACACTCAACTAAATCTCTCAACTTAGCAGCACAAGAAATCTGGAAAAAGCCAAAATTTATTTGGTGGTGGTGGGGGGGGGGAGCAAAGGCCCCAAACCAGGGACACATTTTAAATATTGCTTGTATAATCTTAGAAAGTTGATAAAATGAAGTGCTATGTGTTACCATGTGTTTCCAGAAAGATAGGAAGACTGAAACTTAAAGGGCTACCATTCTTTAGTGAATTCAGTTCTCATTGATTTGCCAGAAAACCACAAATTTTAAGAGGAACAGACCAAATGTATGAGCCAAATATTCTGTGAAAATCTGGACAGTTGAGAGCTATGGACTTAACTCCCTGAATCACAAGTGGTGGTATGGGTAGAGAATTCAGGCTCTTGTTGGAGCCTAAGTAACACTAACCACCAGGTATACCTAACTGGGGCATTTTGCACACGCGCGCACACACGCACGCACGCACACACACACAAACACACACACACACACACACACACACACACACACACACACACACACACACACACACACACACACACACACGGGAGCAGCATAACTCCTGCAAATAAAAGAACTAAACTCTCCTTACTGGCATGAATCTGGCAGCACCAACAGAACAGCAGCAGCATAACTCCTGTAACACAGAGCAATAAGAGAACAGGAACAGCTAGTTTAACTTCCGCGTGCAAATCCATGTTAGTGTGAAAACTCCACTTTATTAATTTTTCCTGAGTTCTTGCAGCTGTAAAAGTGTGGGGTGGCTCTCCATTCCCCTGGCTCTATGGTTCCAACACCCATGGCTATGTAATGTCTGACTGACAGTGATTGGATAGATTATAACTGATATATAATGTTTGCAACTAAAATGATGTCAATATGGTTTGCTTTCATTTATATAAAATAATGATTACCTATGCCATAAGTGATAATTTAATAAAGATGTTTCTTGTTAAAAAACAAAAAAAAAAACATAGAACATATACTAGTCACCTGAAAACTGTGCTGGATATCCCTGAAAGGAAGCTATTAGTACATTGTTTTTAGAACTAGCATCAGCAGTAGACATCCTAGGAACCATGATGCTGCAAAATACTGTATATAAAAAGATTTTTTAAAACTATGGCGTTAGTGTATTTATTTATTTATTTGACATTTGTCGACCGGGTTTGTCCAGCTGGACCAAATCTCTTTTTCAGTAGAGACCTGGGGAGAAAAGCGCCACAAATACAAAGGCACTCTAATGCATGACTACAAAGACATAATACATAGATATTTAGAACAAGATTAAAACATTTATCAAAATTACAAATTAGAGATAAGATATGTGATTGCTAACAGCTTCAAAAATCAGTAATGTACAGCCTGTAACAGTACAGAGTAAATGTTACATAAATAGAAAAAAAAAGTAGCAGTGGGAAAGTACCAGTTCATAGAATAGTACTAGGCTAACTACTCTTGTGAGCTACTTTAAGCCTAGCCAATTATCCCTTGTGAGATTCAAACCCTGCACCTTGTGTTTGTAAGGCAAAGACCTTAACCATTAGGCCACCCTCCCAACTGCAGTTGAGTGCAAAATTTGAGTTTATGCCTATGTTAAAATGCTTGTACGAGGTAGACAGACTAGAGGAAGTAGGAGTGGTGCTGAGAAATTAGGTGGAAGAGAAAGGAAGTAGGGTGATACAGGCGAGGGGAGGGGAGGGAGACAGGTCAGCCAAAGGAAGTAAGGTCAATCTGGGGGATGACTACATCCCCTTTGAGTAAGGGGTATTAAGATGAACCCCTTTCCATGTGAGGGCTGAAGGGGTACAGGGGTAAAAAGGTTTTTAAGGTACTGGACTTTCCTTTCTATTCATTTTTCTTCTTAAAATAGCCATTGAAACCAAATAACTGTCAGGAAGTTAAGAACTAACATCAAGCAATGTTCAGAGCTAGTCCACAACAATAGTGTCCACTCTAACCCAAAGGAAATAGTTAATATCTCAGCAGGCAAATTCAGACTCCTGCTTGAAAACAAAAGAGGTGAAACCAAAGCAAACATATTTTTTTTCAACAGCAAACAATAAAGAGAATGAAAGCTGATAACATCTTACTACTGGATACAGGCAGATAAAATGAGGTAGGGCCCAGGAGGATGAGTGCGCGAGGCTTGCATCACTTTAACAATAAGGAAGCTTCATTCATTGCTTTTAGGTTACTGGTTACTTCATATGTAGACTCAGACTGCGGGTGTGCATGGGGTGTGTGTGTTTGTGTGTGTGTGTGTGTGTGTGTGTGTGTGTGTGTGTGTGTGTGTGTGTGTGTGTGTGTATTACAGATATTTCACAGATTCCATGGTCCCAGCCACCTCTCATAACTTGAGCAAGTCATATTAGCCCTATCAAAAGATAAGAACATCACATTCATGGGTCCTGATAATGTATTACGTTGCCTGAATATAAGCTATCTGATCCACGGTCTCACTTTACCCTGGACCCTCATCAGTCTGGCTTCGTCAAAGGTATGTTCTGCCTCATCAACTGCATTAATTCTTTTCATAGGTTCACTAAAGTAGTGAACAGCAGTTATGCATTACATACAGCATGTCTGGACCTGGCAAAGGCCTCTGACACTATTCTCCATGCAGGCATTATTAGCAGACTTGTAAATATGAATATAAATACATATGTTGCACAGTGGTTATCTGACAGAACTCATGTGGTTAAAGTTGACAGGAAGTGGGAAAAACAATGAGTCTGAAGCTCCTTCCCCAAGTTTAAAAAATCATTTTTCAAAATAACTGGACTAGAAACACCAAATATACTGGGTCACTGGCCTTGCGAGAAGTATGATGCAGTGAAAAAAGTCACAATTTAAAAGCACAAGTACAAAGTGATGATGCAAAACACGTGCAGTGTAATGACTTGTTTCATGAGTATGCTGATTTATTTATGTATATAGGCGGTTTACCAGGAGACTATCATATTCAGATAAATCCAGACGCTGTGATGATTGTGTCTGCCCCAAGGAACCAGAGTGGAGAACATGACTGTGATTTAGAAGCAAATACATCGTAATGACTGCCTAAACAGTAAACAGCATTATTTCAACCATGAAGCTAAACACAATTCGAATGTGCACAGATCCTCAAGATCTGAATAAAGTTATAAACAGGAAATGTAATCTAATTTGTGCAGTTCAAGAAGTTGTTTAATTTATGCTGAAACTGATGCATTTTTATGCTTGATACTAACAGGGATTTTGGTTTTATTTAGTTGTTTAGTTGACTGTGCTGTTTATCCTTGGTGAAGCCCATTTAAAAAGGTGGCCAGTTAACAAGTAATGAACATCATTTGCAGTTTCCACTAACACTGATACCATAATGGTGAAAAAAATGAAAGACACTTTCATAACGCTCAACTGTGCAGATTTTCACAGATTGTCCAGATTTGTGCCTCATATTTTGGTACATTTTTCATAAAATTAAAATTTTATGTCAAATTAATGGCAAATCATCAAAAATTCAAGTTAGAAAATAATGACAGACATTTGAATTTCAGACTTTATACCCTTCAGAAAATTCATCTTAATGCAAAAATTGTTATTCTATCAACTTTCTATGTTTGTAAGAGATATATTTAATTTTTGGGGGCATTTGTCACACTTTTATTTATGGCTTTGTCCAGATTCCTTGCTCTAAGAGGTTGAGAAGTATGGACACATTTAATTCCAAAACTAACATGCAAAAAGTAAAAATTACAACCAGAAATTATCTAAGGAAACATAAGAACAGGTGTTAAGTTTAAAGCACAATACCTCCATTGGATAAATGATAATAGATACATAATTCCATTATGAAATTCTAATTTTTATTATCAGCAGCCAATCATTTTTTACACATGTGAAAAAATAGTTGCAGTGATACAACTCAGATGTGATTCCTCAAGACTGGAGTCACGCACTTGTTCAACCCATCTTTAAGGGAAAGGGGAATAGGTCAAACCCAGAGCCATACAGACCCATAAGTTTGCTTCCTTATTGTGGAAAAATAATGGGGAAGTCTATTTTGGATAAATTGTCTGAATTGTAAAGGATAGGAGCTGAAATTATATATTAACATGTATATGTTGAAAATAGATCTATAACCACCTGAAATATGATGTTCTATAATAATATAAAATAGCTATAAATGTAAAATTGTGCTGTGATACAATTTATATAGACTTAACTTCAGACTTTGATATGGTCAGACACAAAACACTGATAAATAAATACATTATAACAACTGGATATTGATGTAATTTTGATAAGATGGATAAATATATGGCATACAACTAGAATATGGCAAATGTCATACAGCAATTGGATAGGTGAAATTCAAAGTTACCATCAGGGTGTCCCACAGGGCTTAGTCCTAGGATCATACTTATTTAGATTGCGTCTTCCAGATCTATCTTTCTCATTCGAGGTGTTATATTGTCTGTATGCAGACGCCTTGAAAATGAGTAAACTGAATACATCTGTTACAGACAGGGCACATCTGCAAAAGATTTAAAACCATAAAATAACAGATCCCAAGGATGTACCGCCAACTGTGTTTATTAAATAACACAATAAAAATAGTTAAGTACTTTTGTCTGTCAGTTTCACCAGGACTTCATCAAAACAATTCATTTAAAATTTACCAAAGTTTATATACCTTTGGTTTTGATGATGAAGTTTCTATTGAAGTAACCAACAAAACAAAGGAAGGATTTATGTTCCTCTACTGGGGACCAGTGCTGAAGCTTTTAACTGTACTCAGAAATATAATGACCCACAAAAGGCAATTATTATGACCTATAATCTGGATTTGAATGAAATAAGGAAAGTTTTGTATTATACCTGAAATATTTTTTGAATAAAAAGAAATGTGTAAAATTTTGGGTAGTGAACAAAAGACTGTGTGCAAAAAAACATAGAAATATGAAAAATGTGTTAAAAGGACAATTGTCAAACCTGGGGTATCATAAGGACAACAAAAATGGCACATATAAATGAGGTACAAGTTTATTATGGAGGGAGATAGGGTTTACACTGATGGAAATGAGTGGGCTAATAAGAACGGATATTACACTTGTAGCTCATAGGATCATAAGATCCTAGGAAGTTACTAGACTAATGGCCTCGGGGCCCTTACAAGCCTAGCCAAGTTCAACCCATGTTCCCAATGGTGTCTGGTTCAAGCAGACACTAAAATCTGCACCTATTGCCCCTGTCCAAGAGGGACACAGGTGGAACCGCAGGATGAATTTCCTGTTACCCATCTGATTATCATAATTACGCTTAAATAGGGCCAATGAGTGACTTTGTTTAACATGAATAGGAAGCTTGTTCCAAAGGTGAGGCAACCTCTGTAAGTCAAATCTTTCTCTTCAGCAAATTCTGCTGATGTCACATACCAAGTTAAGGTCCTTTGAGTGAGTGACCCATGTCTCATTTGACTTGTGAATGTACAGCATTTCCATTAAAGCTGGGTCAGAGATTGTTCTATATGCAAAGCACAGGTCACCTCTGAGCAGTTTGTACAAGACAGAGTAAAGTGACAATAATTTCAGTCTGTATGCATAAGACAGATCTTGAAGACTCTGAATTTTGTTTGTAAGGAACCTTTGTGGTCTCTCCAATTGATGCAGGTATTTGGAAAGGAACAAACCAAAGGGAGCATTGTCTACTATTCTATTATTGGCCTGATGAGGGAAAAGTACAGGGGGGTTATAGCCTCTTTTTTTCTGGAGGCATTACTTGGAACAATGTAAAATGCCCTTCTTACCACTGTGGAGACATGGTGATCAAGAGTTCATATTAAAAACATAAACGTTTAGTTACCTGAACACCTAAACGCCGACACATATTCTGCGAACCACAAACACACCAAACGCCCTAAACCGCGAAATTCAAAAACTCGAAATGTCATACTTGTCTCATCCCACCGCCCGCTACATACTACCTACACAAACAAACTAAATAAACCACGTACATACACTAACCAAAACCCTACTTCTAACTCTAAACTAAACCCTACTTCTAACCCTACACTAAATCTTGCATATACCACCATGTATGCACTTAACTTAACCTGCACCCTAACCCTAAGGTCTGTAACTATCGCACACTTACCTTAAAAAGCTATACCCAAACAAACTAAATAATCCACACACATACACTTAATAAAATCCTACTTCTAACCCTACACTAAATTTAACATACATTATCATCTATGGACTTACCTTAACCCACACGCTAACCCAAAGGTCCGTAACTATCGCACACCTTACGGAGCTATACCGCAGAAGGGCCAACCATGACGATTTGACATTTCGGATTTTGCGCTTCAGGACTATCGATGTTTTCGTGGTTCAATGAAGACATGTCGGCGTATAGATGTTCGGGTAAGTAAACATTCGTGGTTTTAATATGAATCCTGTGATCGAAGTTAAGGTTGCTGTCGACCTGTGTGCCCAGATCTCTCACCACTGACTGTGTGCTTAGGATATTGCTATTGATGTGGTAGTTTGCAGGAACATCACCCTTGTCAAATGGGATGACAATGCATTTTTTTGCATTAAGTTAAGACCATGACTTTGGCACTAGTCATTAGTCTGCGTAAGACCTACTTGAAGGATGTTGACATTGCTAGGGGTTTCAATGATCGTTCCTAGTTTGCAGTAATCAGCTAACTTTGTCAGCCACAATCTTTTAGTTTTAGCCTGTACTTCGTAGAACTAGATTCTGAACAGTAGGGGTCCCAGAACTGAACCCTGTGAAACACCACTTGTTACGGGTCTGCTGGAGGAGGTGGAGTCCCCTATTTTGACCCTATGAGTTCTATTAGTGAGCCAGTTTGCAACCCATCTGACAGTATATGGGTTGATACCCAGCCAGGTGAGTTTATCAATAATGCCTGAGTGGGAAATTGTGTCAAAGCCCTTGGCTAAGTCTAGGTAGGTCGTATGCACAGATTTGCTCTTGTCTAGGCCTTTGGTGACTGTCTCAAAGAAGTCCACCAAGTTTGACAGGCATGCTCTCTCTTTGACAAGCATTGTGAGATTTCTTGTATCTTTGTTAATATGGTCTAGGATGATTCTTTCTATGGCCTTGCAGATAAGGCTGGTCAGGTTAATGGGTCCATAGTTCCCAGGGTCTGTGGATGTAACCTCTTTGTGCAAAGGGATGACAGTAGCTGTTTTCCATCCCCCTGGGATGAAGCCAGTGCTTAGACTGTGGTTGAAAAGTGTGCCCAATGGTGATGCTAATTCCTGTTTTAACCCATGTAGAACACAGCCCAGGATGTTGTCTGATCCCATAGAGGCTATATTTTTGGTATTGGAGAGGGCATTTAAGACCTGTTCCTTGGAGATATTAGGTGGGGGAGAGGTGTTAGGGATACTTTGGGGTATATGTGGTGGAGACAGGGGAGTGACGTTTTCACTGAACCTGTCAGCCAGCAGGTTTGCTATATCCACAGGTTCTGTATATGTAGTACCATTAACTACGAGTTCATTGCAAATCTGGTTGTACCATTGAGGTTACGGCTATAACTAAAGAACGCCTTGTGGTTAGTTAGTGAAGCTAATTTGGGTTTGTAAACAGAAAAACAGTGTGAAAATATGAAGCATAAAATAACAGTAAAGTAAACAGCCTCACATAGTGACACAACCTTCTGAAGAAGGCCCCAAGTCCTAGGGACGAAAGTGCTTGACCTGGTGTATGATTTTTATCTCTTCTATTGGCATTTGTCCAAATAAATACATGTGGTACCTGGAATGAGATTTGTGAGTTGGATTTTTACTTGTTTGCCAAGATTTGTGACTGTTTTTGCATCTTGTTTTTTGAAATGGATTTGGGCCTGTTTGCCAAGACTAGTGACTCCCTTCTGATCCTGGGACTGTGTCACTACACAAAGCTGTTTGCTTTATTAATTTGGATTTGTAGTTAGCTTTGGAGGACTTCACTAGGAGTTTGATTTGCTTGTTTAAGTTGAAGAGGGAGTGTTTCCAGTTTTCAGACCATTCCTTCCTACTCTTAGACAGCAATATCTTTCTCCTATTGTATAGCCTATTATGGCAGTTGTCCACCAGGCAGGTTTATTTTTCCTTGAAGATCTTGCTTTGGTTCTATCAGGTGTGGCAGAGTTGATATAATTGTACAGGTGCTTGTATAAAGCATTGTTGTATAACTCAGCATATGAGTCTGTTCTATCAGTGGGGCAAGGGGCTATGAAGCTATTTATGCTGTCACGTACAAGGTTGTAATTGGCTTTGGAGAAGTTTTTTAGTCTAATTGTTGCTGGGGGGGGGGTCTTTTGTTATAATTACTTCTAGTGAGACTGATTTGTGGTCAGATCTCACCAGGGATGGCCACACACTGGGGGTGGTGCAGCGGTCCCCCATGTTGGTGAGTACCAGATCCAGGATGTTTGAGTTCCTTCTGGGTAAGTCAACCAGCTGGTCAAGGGCATTGGAGTTAAAAAAGTCCAGGAACCTTTGGGCAAGTGATTTAGAACATGTATAATTTACCCAGTCAATGGATGGGTAATTAAAGTCACCCAAAACCAGGGTGTTTGGTTGTATCTTGATTGACTCAAGTAGATCCAAGTATATTGAGTGGATGTCCTGATTCATGCATGGGGTCCTGTAGATGGCAATGACCTAAAGAGGAGTCTTACCTACACTCAATTGCATATAAAGTAATTCAAGGGAATCACGCTGTTTAACCAATCTAGAGGTATATTTATCTTTAATGAATATTGATACACCACTTATTTTAGTTCTCCTGCCTTCAGTTTGTGGTCTAAATGTGTGGAAGGAAATGTAACCTGGTATAGCTGGTGTTCTGTCCGTAGCCTTAAACCAGATCTCAGTGGCTGCACAAATGTTAGCATCTTCCAAGGTGAGGACTGCTTCCAGTGAGTGCAGTTTCTGGTTTAGACTCCTTGCACTTAGCAGCATAACTTTGAGGTTATTTTTACAGGGTATTTTTACATTGGGAATTTTGTTCTTGTGACATTGCCTAAAAAATGCACTATGGGACTGGCAAGAGCCTTAGCCAGTAACTGAAATCCCAGGGGTGCCAGATGAAGACTATCTCTGGAAAAACATCGAGGTCTGTTGACCATGACATCCCAGGCTGACAGATACTGGGTCCCCTTAGAATGGCATCAGAAACTAAGCCAATTGTTGAAGTAAATATTTTTTGTTTGTATTGCAGTATCTTCCTAGGTAAAGGTAAAATGCTGCTTAAGGCTAGGGACATACCTGCTGAGACACATACTCAGAGAGCTCAGTCATGTCTCTCTTCATATAGTTCAGTGAGGCATGTTTCAAGTTGTTCACACCAACATGGACTATGACGGAGTCATAACAGTGCCTGTTGTTGAGATACTTGAGTGCGTGTGTGATGTGGCAGATCCTGGCACCTGACAGACAGATGACTGTGACTTTTTCCTTATCCAGCCTGGTGAGAGGGACATCTGTGTGTCTCACAATTGAGTTGCCTATGAGTAAGATGTTTGTTTTTGTGTTATGCATTAGGGACTTGGCTGGTGAGACACTGGTGTGTGATGTATTATGTGTACTATGTTCTGCAGAGGATGTATTATATGAATTGTGCTTGTGTTTGTGTTTGGGATGTCTCTGATGTTTAGGTAAGCTTCTGGTAAGGACCTCTGCATATGTAGCTGTGGAGCAAGAGCAAACCTGCACAAACATGGTGCTTATGTAGCAAATGACAGCAAACTGAGTTAAACAAATTAACCAATAAAAAATCTCAAACTGAGCCCTGTTTCAGCAGCCTTCAATCAGATGAGTTAGAACTGCACACTCCTGCCACTAGGGTGCACAGGGACCCTCTCCAACAAAAGATGGACTAGTTTAGTGTTCAGGTTAAACAAACAGAACTAGATTCAGCAGGACTGAATCTAGTCTATGCTACAGCAAGCAAAGTGCAACAATTTCAGAAAAAAAAAGTTCAAATAAGTAAGCACAAGAAGCCTTCAACCAGCAATGCCCAGTTCAGTTGGGTAGAGGCTAACTTCTCCTTCCACAAGAGTGTAGACCACAAACCTTCTTAATGTAAAATAACTGGCCTAAAGTCCAAGCTCTTAAACCATAACAAAGATACTCTTAGAATAACAGACACACTAAGCCTTCAACTAGCAATTCCAAAGATGGAAGGATGTAAGCTACCTCTCCTGCCACAAGAGTGTACACTACAAACCTTCTTAATATAAAACATCTAGGCTGGAGCCCAAGTGCTTAAACCAAAACTAAGAGGCTTAGAATAACAGTTACAATTTAATTAAGCTACTAACGAGCAGCAATAAATGCAGCAGAAAAATGCAATTGAACTCTTTTAAGAACAAGCAGCAAAAGCAAAATAAAGTAATAAAGTAGGAAGAAACACAAATACAGTAAAAGCAGCTGAATAAAGTGCAATTTTTAGGTTAGGTGGGAAGGGAAGAAACAGAAGATAATTCAAGGTTAAGAAACTAAGGGGGTGGGCCTTTTCAAATGATCTCTCTGTATTCAGTAGAATGAGCTGATGAGATGGGACTGAGAGGAGTGTCCAAAATCAGATTTATAGTAGGGCGAGCAAATCAGAAAACACCAAGTTTAAAAATACAAGAACAGTTGGGTGGGGTGAAACATAAAATGCAGACAGAGATCAGCAATATTTAGGCAGAGCTCCAAAGGAGTAATTTATTTGGCCTGCTGTAAAAAATGTCCCGGGTTTTATTTTGGTAAAACTGAGATATTGTGCAGAGAACAGATGTATGAACACATACATGATTTTAAGAAAAATAATTTATGTAATGCTTTGGATAGGCATGTATTGAATTCTCTGAGCATCATTTCAGATTTTGGGTCCTGGGTTTTGTTAATACCAATTTGAAAGTAGACTCTGGAAACTGAATTTAGAGCTGTTAGAATTATGGTGGCAACTTACTACTGCAGCCGACAGGACCATAGGGCTGAATGAGACTGTTTCTATTGAAAGTGTCCTTAAACTGAGACAGTTAAAAATGTGAACAACATGTTTAATTTATGTATTTAATTCTGCATTTTTGAAGTGAGATGTTGATATATAATGTTTATTCTATTTTAAGAATGTAGGTTTATATATTTAATGTTTCTCAAATTATTCATCTTTTTAGTTGTATGTGTAGCTTTAACAATTAATTAGTAAAAGGTGCGACATTTGTGATGACAGATATAAAACTTTGGTAAAGTTTAAATTAATTGTTCTGCTGAAGTCCTGGTGAAATTGATGGATGAAAGCACTTAACCATTTTTTATTGTGTTATTTAATAAACATAGCTGGTGCTTGAGATCTGATATTTTATGGTTTTTACGTTTTTCGCTGGCACTTCCCTTTGGCTTTCCATTGGCAATTGGTTCAAGGTGTTGTTACATCTGCAAAAGAACTTGAGTAAATTGATCATCTGGGCACAGGAGAATAATATGTTGATAAATACATCAAATCTAAGCAAATGAGATTCAAAAGCAATAAACTGAAGGAAAAATATTTATTACAGCATACTGTGATTGAAACTATAGATTCGTTTAAGTACCTGGATATATGGGTAGATCTAATTTTGAGCTTTTCTAATCATAGCAACCAATTAGTTAATGATAGTTATAAAACTATAGGCTGTATAAAAAAGGTTTATAAAATCTAGGAAGTCAGAAATTATTAAATGATTTGTAAGTTAAATCAGACCCAAACTAGTGTATGGCATAACAATATGGAAACCTTATAAGAAAACAAGCATGGGTCAACTGGAAAAAGTACAGCAGAAATATACCAACAGCCTCAATGGATGCGAAATTTTAAGTTGTTATGAAATATTAAAATATCTGAATTTGTACAATGTCTCATACTGATATTTAAGAAGAGACCTTATTCAGGTATATGGGGAATTTAGAGAGAATTACACCTGGGAATGTTTGGAAATACCAAAGGATAGTAGAAAATCATCAGACAACCTATGTTGAAGATTATCTAGGAATGAGAGATGTACTAATTGTTTCTCTAAGAAGCTAGTTGATGCATAGAATAGACTACCAAATTATATTAAAGTAAGCAATAGTTTAGATATTTTTAAACAACAACTTTGACAGTTATTATGGGAATGGCTGCTTTGGTATATTGGCAGGCTAGAAGAGCATTACTGCCCATGCCTGAAATATTTGTAGATAAGTATATATAGGCAGTAGGTAGGTTTGTGAAACATGTTAAAGAAATAATTGCCACACTATTCTCAGTCTCCTTGTAAGCTAGTGTAATTGATCTTGTGTGCACATATCTGAGTTGTGCTGGTTTCTGACTATGTTGGATACAGGGAATTAACTGGAGATGTGCTTCCTCTATTAAGCCTGTTTCAAACTTCCACTGTACGGAATAATTTACTGCCAAATTCTATGCATATGTAAATAGTTGCATAGACATATTTGCTCCCTTCAGAAATAAATACAGCCCCAAATTCAGAAATAACCCCCATGGGCAGCATAACAAATGAAAAATACTAACTGCATGCAAACAATAAGTCTGTAAAAAAAACAAAAAACCTCTTACTAAACTAAACAAGGAACTCTGAATTGTGACTAAATTAACCAAAGCCAGATATGAGGTAAAAATGTTAACCCAGGTGAAAGATAACCACAAAGCATTTTTAACTGTATTAGAAATCTCAGAAACAATGACTGGCACTACAGTGAGCTAGTAACAAATGATAGCACATACTTGGACCAGAGGATATAGCCAATCCACTGGCCAATTAATTCAACTCAGCTTCACTCCCCCTCATCATCCAATATTGTTAAATCAAATACCTGCATCTATAACCCTTTCAAATATCTCAACAATTTCTGAAGTCATTACCTAAGGCCAAGAACATTGGGACTGGATAACACACCAGGCTGCCTACCGGTTAGTCTGAAACATGACTTGTCTAACCCCCTACAAAGGTTATTCAATACTAATTGTGCTGGATGAATGAAAGACTGCAACAGACATTCTCTTGCTTGAAATTGGGACTTTATTGGGCCCAGGCAATTGCAGACTCAGAAGCCTAACCAGTCTCATCTGGGAACCTATATCAACAGTGAACTACTCCTTGATCACCACATATTCACTACTGTAAGGAAATCCTTTTTCATTGTACAGCTTATAGTTAACATGTATAACATTCAGATCCAGGCACAATTGTTCCACTCTACTTGGCACTCAATAGGCCAGTCACTGAGCATAATGCCCTTTTTGGTATGTACCTGTCCAAACACCTGGAACAAGTGGATGCCATCTAACCCTAAAACATTTAGGGATTATTTCAAAGCAAACGTCCAACTTCTGAGCTACACCATGATAAAATTTCCATCCCCCAAACCGTGTGAGCTCTGCTACTAATATGGAATTGTTCACAGAAACCCTATACCATCATGTAAACAGCTACACTGAGGCAACTATTGCTTGTGGGTACAGCTGCACTGAGGCAGTTGCACCCATAAGGAGTAAGCAGAGAACTAACTTAAACAACAAGTCAACTGGTGGAATCCCAGTATCAACAAGCTGTATAACAAAAAGGAAGAAAATCATGGCCAAAACCAGGAAGTGCAGTACCCAGCAAGGTGAGAACCCCTCAAACTAAATAAGTAACTCAGAAAACTTATCAAGTCCAGCAAAGCCAAATCTGAGGTAAAAATAGCCTTAAAGGCAAAGGATAACCGCAAGGACTTCATCAGCTTTGTCTGCAATCTCAAAGGTAACACACAACAGTGTGCTGAACTAATTGTAAATGGAAACACCTAGAAAGAATCAAGGGATATAGCAAACCTACTGCCCGATATATTTAGTCCCAGTTTTACTCCTTCTTCCCCCAATACCTTTCAAGAGATACCCTCCACCATAACTGTCCTGGCTATCACTGGTGAACAAGTCTTCATTGCAAAGAATACTGCATCAATGGGCCCTGAGAATATCCTGGGATGCCTTCTAAATGGCATGAAACATGAGCTATCAAGCCCTTTAAAATCACCGTTCAACATTAACTTCTTAACTGGCTTCATGCCTAGTGAACTGAGGACTACACTAGATAATCTTCAGCACAAGTACTGCCCTGGATAACTACTGACCTCAGTAACTACAGACCCATAAGTCTGACTAGTCTTGAATGTAAAGCCATGGAAAGAATTATCATGGATATTTTAAATAAAGACATAGGAAACCTTCATACATTGGATCCAGCATGAATTGGTTTCATCAAAGACAAATCGTGCATAATCAACCTGGTGGACTTTTTTTTTTTTTGAGAAAGTGACAAAAGCTATGATTGAGGGCAAAATGGTACACACTGCCTATCTTCATCTGGTCAGATCATTCAACACTATTCTCTATTCAGGAATTGTAAACAAAATCATGAAATTAGGAGTAAACCTGTATGGATAGGTATTTATCACAGATAATACTAATTCTACTGAGCAGTCTTTCACACCATGTAAAGCAGAATGCTTCTTTTACTCTGTTCAAATGTAATCTGGATGCATGGATGAGTGTCTGCAAATTCACCCCCAGTTTAGCCCCACTGACCTTCATGGATATGAGAAATATGTAATTACCCCAACATATACCTGTTGCCATCTTTGAATATTCCTAGCTGACAATTATAATTGGAATGCATAGCTTAGCTTCTTAAGATCCTCAAAGATCAGTAACTTAGTAGGTGCTTATAAATCTGTGATGACCATGTTGCAAAAGTGGTCCTGAAATCCCTTTATCTGGCACAGCTGACTTAGATCCAAGGATGTCCTTGCGTCTCTATATTCTGCACTAATGAGGTTCTAAAGGTTCCTTACAAAAAAGGTCACTGGCCTAAAGGATCTGAGCTAGCAAGAGAGATGAGCAAGTTATCTTAAATTATGGCTTAAAATGCAAACACAGGAATAGGTTTTTAATACGGATCTTATATATTTAGAAGGTTGCTAGAATAACAGTCTCTGTGAAGTATATGACATCTGAAATTCAAATATGCCTTTATTTTGTGACTGCAATCTACAAATTTTCAAGAAAACCAAAAAGTTTAAGAAAAAATATACCAGAAATATAATACACAGCGGCATTCTGCAAGTTCGTTGTCTGTGGAGAGGTATGGGACAAAGCAAAAAAATGGAGTATAAATGTGCAGTATCAGTGATAGATGTTAAATAGGGACCTTATGTATTACACTTGCTAGGACAACAGATTTTGCATTTGCATGTTTTCTGAAGGATATGAAATCTGATACTCTCATCTGTCATCATTTAGTCACTAGTTTCGTCCTGAACTCTTTGCCAGAAAACCTCACAATTTATGAACATACCAAAATATGAGGCAAAATCTTGGATAGTTGAAAGCCATAGGAAAAAGCCCAAAAGGTAGTGTTGGACAAAGTTTCAAAACCAGGGACATTTGAAATATGTTCTTATCTTACATAACAAAGTTCCATGTTGAATAGTAAGTTTTACATTGCAATACATTTTCTGAAGGTTGTGAACTCTGAAACTCAAATATCTGTCTGAGTATAACTACAGCCAGCATATAATTTTTTACAAGAAGCAGTACTAAATCAGGATACAAAACTATGCACGTTGCCCCTCCTGCAGCAACCCACACCCCCAAGCAGCAGCCCCCTCCCCAGCGATTCCAGTGTTCCGTTACTTGGCTATTTCTCCCCAGTTACTATAAACACTGTTCAAAGTTGTCAGTGTGCATACTGTTTCCTTATTCACTTCTACAATGATTACAGATATTGAAATAAAAATAGCACAAATACTGACAGCCATTTGCTAAACAAACAATACAGTCTCACAATGAAAACAGACAGCATGAGGATTAAACATCTCTACCATTGAAACTCACATTCATTGAAACAGCATGAAAGCTCACAGTCAAAGAAAACGCATCTGGCCATTGGAGGATTAAGTTTACCTTTGGGCTGTTTTCAAACCATAGGCTCCTTGCACACATTAATAGGACCATGCATACATGTATGTGTTCTTTGATTCAGCTTCCTGATTGTATTAGATTATATTCCTTGTGTAATACAGGACCACTTATTAGAATGGTGTTTTAAATTTGTAGTTATGAACATTCTTCCAATAAGCAATGAAACAAAATGTAATTTGATCTAGCCATTCAGAAAATCTCAACCATAAAAGGCCACTCAAACTTCTGTCATTACAATCCACCAATATCACTCAATAAGCAGAATCTCTGCAGAAGTAAAAGTTATCCAAATAATTCCAAATTAAAGAGATCAGTAATTAATAAGTGGTTGCTACTTGCAAGCAACTTTACATTTCAATGTTTCATCTGCAAATTCAGTGCCTGCTTCCCTTGAAGAATGAATTGCCTATGTTATATTAAAATGGAATGGTAAGCTGGTAATATCGCAATAGGGAATGTCTGACAAACCAAGTTCATAGTCACTAGACATCTCATACAAAGGAGGACACCCTCAGGAGTGGAGAAGCCCTATCCCCCCTTAAAATGCACCAGATAATCGGCAATCAAAATGGCACTGCAATATCAGCACTCCATCTACATGGTGTGGGAGTAGAATCCATAGCATTCAGCACCAAAAGAAATTATGCTACTACCACTGCTGTCAGACTCTACAACACAAACAGTGACTGCCATTTGATAAACAAAACAGCTGAAAAATGAAAACAGACTTGGCATGAGCAACAGTAAACTTGTCTTACCTTGAAACTCACAATTTGTGAAAATGAAATGAAACTCAATTCCCTGAAAATGTACTGAAACTCAAACTCACAGTTCTGTCGGCAGTCTGGTAGTTGGTATAGAGTATTCAGGCTCTTGTCTCCTGTAACCAAGCTACAGGGTCAAGCCTGATCAAGTTAATTCACTAACATGCCATCCCCCCTAACTAGGGAATTACATATCATACCTCCATACCTCTCAACCTCTTAGCATAAGAAATCTGAACAAAGTCTAAAATAATGGGGGGACAAAGGCCCCAAAATAGGGATAGATTTTAAATACTGCAATTACAGACTTAGACTGTTGCTAGAATAATAGCATTTGTTTTAGCATGCATTTTCTAAAGGAAATAAAGTCTGAAATTCAAATGTATGACATTATTTAGTTATTTCAATCCTCAGTGATTTGCTAGAAAACCACAACTATTGAAGAATAGGCCAAAAATGTAAGGCAAAGATCATGACATTCTGAAAAAATCCGGACAGTTACGCATATCTCTCAATCTATTAGTGCAACAAATCTGGACAAACCCTGAAATAATGGAGATACAATGGTCCAAAAGAGGGTTAGATTTTTAAATATTGCTCTTTTTAACATAGAAAGTTGCTAGAATAAGAATAATAGGATTTGTGTTAACATATGAAGGCTGAAACTTATATATGTCATTATCTAGTGACTTCAGTCAAGGTAACATTGCCAGAAAACCACACATTTTATGAGAAACAGACCAAAACTATGAGGCTAAATATGGACAGCTGAGAGGTATGCTAAACACGCACGCACACACACACACACACACACACACACACACACACACACACACACACACACACACACACACACACACACACACACACACACACACACACACACACCTTCTCTTTCATATATCAATGAATGGCTAGTTTAAATTCCACACACACCTACTCTCTCACACAATAACTAACACACACACACACACACACACACACACACACACACACACACACACACACACACACACACACACACACACACACACACTCACACACACACACACACACACACACACACACACACACACACACACACACACACACACACACACACTTAATTTTCTCTCTCATATGGAAATGAATGGAAACGCTGATGTAAAATATAAACACACCACTTACTTACTTACCTTCTCTCTCAATGGAATGGCTATTTTAAATTCCATGCTTGAGTGTGAAATAGGTATACATCTACGCAAGCATGCATGCAACACACGTATGGTCCTCCTTAAAGGAGAAGACGCTGCCACTATGGTGAGAAGTTTTCTTTTATGTTTGTTTGTTTGTTTAAATAGTTGGACAAGTTGCAGCTGTAAAAGTGGGAACATGTTTACCCCCCCAACCTCACACTATGGTTCTGGTGGGTTTGCCTTTAGCTTCCTCCCCCAGGATCCTAGTGCCTGCCTTGTGCTACCCTTACACACAAACACTGAAGTGTGTACAGTGAGTATGCCACCTGACGTCCTTGCCACGAAACAACAGTGGGAATCTGTAAAGCACTTAATTTTGACTATTTGTAAAGTCTGACTGAAGTGTTTAACTGTCTGAATGAAGTGTTTAATGGCTTCCCACCACTCTTCTGTGGTGGCTGCTCTCTTTGTGACAACAGTGAGTGTGTTATAGCACTACTGCACCTCTGTGTGACAACAGTGAATGTGTTACAGCACTACTGCACTTTCTTCTGTAACTTGAATATACGGCTACTGGATCATATACCTTGCAGATGCAACTTTAGCCACATTTGTATATTTCTATGAAATCTCTATGCAGTCATTCTAAATGTTAACTCAGTTTACGCCATATATATCTAGCATCATGGATATGTTTCTGTTATTGTAGAATACAGCTAAAAAATGCCCTTTTAGATTACTAAGTGCCCCTTTTGCCTTCCCACAGCCTTCAGTAGTTTCTGGCACTCCTATGCCCAGGCCTGTTACTGTGATCTTTTAAAAGGCTTCATATTGTGTAAATAACAGAGCTACAGTGCTTCCTAGCTCTTTGCTTTTCAAAATCATTAGTCAAGGTCAGTGTACTCCTTTAAGGTCAAAGCTTAAATAAAATTAAATTAAGTAGGAAAGCAAAGTTATACACTCACGGATAACTTCAAAGCTATCCCCACCCTTGTCAGGCCACTCTTTAAAATGCCCACAGTCGAAAAGACATTTTCTACCTTCAGCCCTTCCATGTGGAATGGTCTGCCATCTGGAAAAAAAAAAAAAATACACACTTTCAAAGCAAAACTAAAGGAACATACCAGTGATAAGGGATACTATCTTCAGTAGTTGCCACCACCTATGCTCTCCTGTATTCCTCTCAAATGTTGAATTAATATCTCCTGCTGCACAATATAAATAATATACATAAAAATACTTTTATAATGTATGTATTGTTTTATTGGCCTAATGCACTTTCATACACAGTTTGGTTTGACATACTTTTAAATTCTGCTTGTTTTATATCAATATATATATTTTACTTGCAATATAGGTTCATAGGTTCATAGGTTCATACTAGGCTATCTGCCCTAGGGCATTTATAAGCCTAGCCAGAATGTGTTTGGCTTTCGCCACCCATTTTAAATTTATTTTGCTATGCCCTTTTTCGAGGTTAGTATACTGTGCCTCTGTCTAACAGTGACACAGAAGTGATACCCGGGGTAAACCTATGATCTCCCATCCACTCATCAAGATTCCTCTTGAAGAGAGTCAATGAGGGACTCTGCCTAACCTGGACTGGGATTTTATTCCAGAGTGAAGGGAGCCTCTGGGTTATGAATCTGTCCCTCCAGCATGTCCTATTTATATCAGTGCTGAGGTTCAAGTCTCTCGAGCGCGTAGCTCGATGGGATTTGGATTTTCTGAAGTGCAGCATGTCCATTAATTCCGGGTTGGACATGGCTTTATACGTCAGGCACAGATTGCCTCTGAACAGGCGGTATGCCACTGAGTAGAGCTGGAGTTTCTTTAACCGGGCAGCATATGGCATCTGTTTGAGCCCTTTGATCCTCTTGGTGAGGTACTTTTGGGGTTTTTCCAGTTGCTGCAGGTGTCTGGTAAGGTACATCCCAAAAGGGGCATTGTACTCAATTATGGGCCTGATGAGGGATGAGTAAAGAGGCACGATGGCGTCCCTGATCTAGATGTGAATCCCTTCATGATTAGGTGGGCTATATAAAATGTTTTTCTAACCACTTTGGCCATGTGGTTGTCAAATGAGAGATTGCTATCAACTTGGGTCCCCAGGTCCCTAATTACTTCTTCTGTACTTAATGGATTACCACCTATGTGGTAATTTGTGGGCACTTTGTTTTTGCCAAAGGGATGACTATACACTTTTGGCATTTAGCTTGAGGCCATGGCTCTGGCACCAGTTGTCTGTTTCTATGAGGCCCTTTTGGAGGATGCTTGTGTCGGCTGGAGAGTCGATTATGGCACTCAGTTTGCAGTCATCTGCGAACTTGGTCAGCCACAGTCCTTCCGTGTTGGCCTGTACCTCCGAGAAATATATACCGAACAAGAGAGGTCCCAGGACTGAGCCTTGTGGGACACCACTTGTAACTGGTTTGGAGTCTGACATGGCTCCAGCAATTCTAACCATGTGGGTTCTGTCCTTGAGCCAGTTTGCAATCCATCTAGTGACATAGGGGTTTATATTTAAGCTGGTGAGCTTATCTATAATGCCCGAGTGGGGTATTGTATCGAAGGCTTTTGCGAGGTCCAGGTAGGCTGTGTGGACCACCTACCCCTCGTCAATGGCCTTAGTGACTGTTTCAAAGAAATCAACCAGGTTTAAGAGGCAGGATCTGCCCTTAACAAAGCTGAACTGGGTAGGATCCAGTGTTTGTAGGTCCCCAATATATTTATTTATGAGGTCCATGATGATCCTTTCCATAGCTTTGCAGACCAAGCTAGTCAGGCTTATGAGGCGATAGTTTCCAGGATCCGTTGAGGCACCACCTTTATGGAGAGGGACCACTGTTGCTGTACGCCACTCTTTGGGCACATATCCTGTAGTAAGGCTGAGATTGAACAGTAGTTTTATGTTTGGGTTTAGCTCTTCTTGGAGTTCATGTAGGACGCAGCCCGGGACACCGTCTGGTCCCATTGATGCTGTTTTTTTTGCTTTGGAGAGGGCTCCTACCTGAGCATCTGAGATGGCAGGGGGACAGCACCCTGCTGGGATAGATATTTGCCCTTTTGGTGGGGAGGGGGGGGAGTTTGCGCTGAACCTGTCAGCTAGGATGTTGGCAATGTCTGTGGGTTTGGTGTATTTGTTGTCATTTTGGACTAATTCTGAGCATATCTGGGAATTACCACCCAGGTTCCTAACATAACTAAAGAAAGCCTTGTGATTATCCTTAGTGTCCTGTGCAATTTTTCTCTCGAAGCTGGCCTTAGACAATTTTATGTGTGCCCGTAGTTTTTTGCTAATACTGATCAGTGATGCCTTCCCTTTTTGGGATTTTGCTCTATCATTTAGTAGCTTCCTCCTTCTATTGTATAGTTTGTTTATGGCTGGGGTCCACCAGACAGGACGTCTGCCTTTGGAGGATTGGGTCTTGGTTTTATTTGCGATCACATGATCCATGCATTCCTGAAGGTGTTCATAGAATGCGTTTATAAAGGATTCTGCGGTCTGGGACGTATTTTCCACAGGCCCGGGGGCTTTGAAGGATTCCACCTCAGTTTTGAGGAGTGTGAAATTTGCTTTAGAGAAGTTTTTCACTGTGGTTTTCTGGGCAGGGGGTGGGGTTGGGATGTGAATATCCAGTGAGATTAGTTTATGGTCTGATCTTACCAGTGAGGGATACACTTCTGGTCTGGAGCATAGAGTCCCCATGTTGGTGATGATCAGGTCCAGTATGTTTTCCCCTCTTGTGGGAGTGGTAACAAGTTGTTCCATAGCATTTGAGTTTATAAATTCTAGGAACCTTTGGGCTAGGGTGTTGGAGCTAGAGTAATGCTCCCAGTCTATGTTTGGGTAGTTGAAGTCGCCCAATATAATGGTGTTTGGAGAGACCTTCATATTTTCCAGTGTTCTCAGGAAGGCTGAATGGGGTTCCTGGGTTTGGGAGGGTGGTCTGTAGCAGGCTATAAACTGGAAGGCAGTTTTACCCACTGTTAGTTGCACATGGATAGTTTCTGATGCTTCGTGCTTTGCCACCAACCTGGAGGTGTGGGTATTTTTGATGAATATCGATACTCCCCCTCCTTTTGTGGTTCGGTCCAAGTTTTGGGGCCGAAAAGCATGGTATGAGGTATAACCTGGTAGTGCTGGGGTGCTCTCGGGAGCCCTGAACCAGGTTTCTGTTACTGCACAGATATCGATGTTCTCCATGCTAAGGAGAGTTTCGAGTGCGTACATCTTGAGGTTTAGACTTATGGCATTGAGTAGCATTACTCTTAGTTTCTTATCCCTTGTGATACCTATGGAGGTGGGTTTGTCTTTTGAGCCTTGCCTAAAAAAGGCACTATGGGGGTAGCAAGAGCCTTTGCCAATATCCAAAAGCCCAGGGGTGACAGGTGCAAGCCATCCCTAGCGAAGCATCGTGGCTTGTCGAGCATATCATCCCAAGCTGACAGGCATTGGATCCCCTTTGAATGACACCAGTACTTAAGCCAATTGTTGAAATTGATCATCTTGTCTTCATATTGTGGCATCATTCTTGGTGAGGGTAAGATGCTACTCAAGGTCAGGGTCATACCGGCCTGGGCTACATGCTCAGAGAGCTCCTTTATGTCTCTTTTCATGTAGTCCAGGGAGGTACGTCTCAGGTCATTCACACCAGCATGGACAATGACTGAGTCATATTTGTACTTGCCTTGGAGTGACCTGAGTGCTTGGGTTTTGTGGCGGATCCTAGCGCCCGACAGGCTGCTCACCGTGACCCTCTCCTTGTTCAGCCTGGTGAGCGGGACGTCAGTGTGCCTGACGATAGAGTCACCTATTACAAGTGTATCAGGTGTGTTGTTTAGTCTTAAGGGCTGTGACTGTTCGGCACACTGGCTTTGTGAGATATGTGTTGCACGTGTTTTGTTTTGGGGTAGCGGCTGCTTGGATGTCTGCTTTGGAGGTCTCTGCTGCTTCGGCAGATCTTTATTTAGAGCCTCCGAGTATGTTTTTGCGTGATTATGTGTTTGGTTTGCTGTCGTGGTAGGTCTATGTGAGACTGGAATTGTAGTGAGTGTGGTTTCCTTCTCCTCCTGACTGGTTATTCCAGTACTGAGTTGAGAGAGCTTAGCCTCCAGTTTGGCTATATGGTTGCATCTCTCACATGTGTTGGAATTTGTTGGGAGGAGGAGAGGGTTGTCTGTGTACATGAGGCAGTTGTAACATTGCCTCAAGATTCCCAGATTCACCAGCTGGACCAGAGAGGAGATTGACAACTGACCTTTGGACATGCTAGAATAATATTGGGAATTCCTTAATAATTGAAAACCAGGGCCAGTGGGGAGTGAGGGTGTAGGGCTTTTAATTTTTAGTGCTGACTTATATAATTGCTTTAGTGAGCAAGTGCCAGGTAACTTAAGTGCAATGTGTTACAGGTAACTTAAATGCAAAAACAACAAACAGTAACTTTCTTTCAAGTGAAACAAGGAAATAAGTACAGTAAGCAATGCAGATATCACTAGTGATCCACAGAAGCGCTGAGAAGCTGGGTATTAGGTGGAATTAGCGTTCCAGGGAAATCACAGGCAAACAAACAACAAGCATATAAACAAAGCTAGATTCAGCAGGCCTGGATCTAGTCTATGCTACAGCAAACAAGGTGTACCAATTTCAGTAAGATAAGGTTCAAATATTCAGGCACTATAAACCTTTAACCAGAAATTCCCAGCTCAGAAGGGCAGAGTCCAGCCTCTTCTCCCACAACAGTGCAGACCACAAACCTTCTTAATGTAAAATAACTGGCCTGAAGCCCAAGTGCCTAAACCAGAACTAATACACTTTAAGAATAACAGACACTGGGCTCTCAATCAGCAATTCCCAACTTAGAAGGATGAAAGCTACCTGTCCTGCCGCCACAGTGCATGCCACAAACCGTCCTAATGTAAAACAACTGGTCTGAAGCCCAAGTGCTTAATCCAAAAGACTTAGAATGATAGCTACACTTTAATCAAGTTACTA
Organism: Protopterus annectens; assembly: GCF_019279795.1. Classification (NCBI taxonomy): domain Eukaryota; kingdom Metazoa; phylum Chordata; order Ceratodontiformes; family Protopteridae; genus Protopterus; species Protopterus annectens. The sequence goes on from NC_056735.1 coordinate 140,265,527, forward strand.
CCAAGCAGTAATAAATACAATTGAATACTTTAGAGAATGCCTGGATTAGCGCTCAAGTTCCACAAACAAAGCTAGATCCAGCAGGCCCGAATCCAGTTTATGCCACAGCAAACAAGGCGCACCAACTTCAGTAAGAAGCAGTTCAGATATGCATGCACTATAAGCCTTCAACCAGAAATTCTCAGCTCAGAAGGGCAGAGTCCAGCCTCTCCTCCCACAAGAGTGCAGACCACAAACCCTCTTAATGTAAAATAACTGTCCTGAAAGCCCAAGTGCTTAAACCAAAATTAATACACTTTTAGAATAACAGACACTGAGCCCTCAATCAGCAGTTCCCAACCTAGAAGGATGTAAGCTACCTGTTCTGCCACTACAGTGCAGACCACAAACCCTCTCAGTGCAAAACAACTGGTCCGAAGCCCAAGTGTTTAAACCAAAAGGCTTAGAATGAGTTACACCAAGCAGTAATAAATACAACTGAGTACTTTTAAGATGATGCAAAAGTAAAAAAGTAGGTAGAAACACAAGTACAGTAAAAGCAGATGAATTTTTTTTTTTTTTTTTTTTCTGAACAAGTGCTGAGATCAAAGAAACAGATTTGAGTGCTGAAACTAGAAAACTGGCTAGTTATAAGAAAAAAAAACTAAGCTAGAAGGCTTCCCTCCAACACAGAAGGGCTTGGGGGCTCAGAAGCCTACAAATAGTCTATACCACTTAACAGGAAAGGCAGGAAACAAGCTTAAATTTTTTTTTTTGTCTGTTTCCTAAATGCTCTCTTTGTACACAGTAGGAGTGCCTGAAATCAGAATATGATCTCACTGCACTCAGTTGAGTGAGCAAATGAGATGGGCCCAGAAGGAGTATCCAAACACAAATTTACAAGAGGGGCGGGAAGTTGCAAGGCCACTAAGATTAACACCAAAACAAAAACAGGAAGGGTGGGCGAGACTAACTGAAGAGCAGAGTGAAAACTTCCAGTTCAGTTAATATTCCTTCCACATGGCCATGTCATTGCTGAAAAGGGTCTGCTGACCAGTCTACCTACCTGGTTATCAAACTGAAATAAAATAAAATTAATATTTTACGTTAGCAAGAAAGTCACTACAACTACAGAAAAACATTCATGTGTTGAGTGAAACATTTATCACAGTAATAACCCAATTGAAATGATGCAGTCGTCTTAGTCTTTGGAAGAGTAAAGTGGGTACAAATTGTTTTCATGTCAACAAACTGTGTAGCTGATTCATACACTTTTTCTGATGTTATGAAGTTAACAGACACTATAAACCAAGAAGCCATAATGGCCTTAAAAACTCTATTTTTGAGACATAGAATTTCAGATGTAATTACAGATAATGGGCTATGGCATATAAGTTTAGAGTTGAAAAGATTTTCAAGACAATAGAGGTTCAGCACAATTTCTGAAATCTAACTTACCATCAAGCAAATGGTTAAAAAAGAGAACTGTCAAACCTTCAGTGAAGAAGTCATAGAGCACTAACATAACATAACATAACATAACATAACATAACATAACATAACATAGAATAACATAACATAACATAACATAACATAACATAACATAACATAACATTACATTACATAACATAATTATAGCAACTGTCACTTAGCTTTATCAGAATATAATTATATTCCACTGCAGTAACATGTTTGCCATAGACTGACCTGAATGATTCTTACATCTACATTACCATTAATGCCTACATATAATTATAAGAAATAAGAGTACCTGAAACACATTCAGGCTTGGCAGAAGTTCTACTACAGTAGATAGGTGATGATTCATCCCTGGTTTGGCACCTGTGTCTCTAATGGACACAGACAACCTGTAAATGGTTTATCTCCCAGACCCTAGCTTGCAAATGTTTCATCTCCTAAGCCCCTGTTTACAATTATCAAGGGTATCAGAACTTGTCAGAGATTTGGGATGCATGGCTAGGCTTAAAAAGGCCCTTGTGATCATTAGCCTAGTAAACACCTATGAACCTATTAATTAAAGGTCTAAAAAGAATCAGTTGGGGGTAGGGAAATGTGATCATGATGCACCTTTCATTCTGCAGAACCTGGAAATATGTTGCTAGAATAGTCAGGTATCTTATAAAAAGGTATTCAGTTTCTTCAATACGTCTGTGAACCCATACGGTCAACATACTAGTATTTACATTCCTTTGCTTCAGCAAAAGTTCTAGCCTGCAGTAAACCTTAACTGTTTCTTGCAATCCCTTCTGTATTAGCTGGCATTTTATCATGCGGAGTCCTCTTCTTTAAGAACAGAAAGATTATTCTTATGCCTGTCATAGAACATCTTTTGTTTTCACTGGCTCTTCTTTAGTGACATAAGAAACTTACTTCTGTTTCTCAGCTGAAGTAGCAATTTTGATTTTAACCTTCAACCCATCAAAATTTGAGATGATGAGTGACTTACGCCTTGCCAATGTGAATTTTTATATTCAAGATTAAAGAAAAAGATTTTGCAGTGTCACTCTGACGAAATGCACATTTTTCATATTTATTTATTTATTTATTTATTATGTTACAGGGAAGGTTCAACTGGGCAGAAAAAAAAATCTTTTTCAGTGGAGTCCTGGGAAGAAAAGCTCCACAGCAACTACCAATATAACACAAATCCATAATGAATGACATTAAATGCACTGGTACAATGGTTATATGTGTGCAAAAACTGAATAAGCTGAAGACATTGAATATTTAAAAATAATAAACATAAAAATAATCATACAAATCATACAAGGATTTTAGCGATGGATAGTAAAGTAAGTAATTGCTCAGGTGGAGAGAGAGAGATTAAAAATGAAAGGTGAATTTATTAGTAGGTTGTATTACATGTAGGTATGGAGGCTTGGGAGGGTATAGTATGGTACAACAGAGAGCAAGCAGATTTAGTAGTAGTTAGATATTGTCCTTTCATGAAACAGTTGTATTAGAATGGATAGTTTTAATATTTGTGTTATCTGCTAGTGATGAACTTAGATGAAAATGAATGTCAAAGTAAGATAACAAACGGAGGCTGAAAAGGAAGTAGGAGATGAGTAACAGGATAAAGCAAAGGTTATTAGTTTAAGCAAGAGTGTTAAGACAGAGATACTGAATAAAAAAAATAAAAACAAGAAACAAATAGAGACACTGAATGATGGGGGACAAAAGTTATTAAACTAGTGAGTAAAAATAGCCTAGTGCACAGATGATGGTGATTGGGGATACTGAAAATATTTACAGGTAGTTTAGTAAAATTGTGTAAGTCAAAAATGTTTATGCCAGATTAGTTAACAGGTGTTAGTCGCACATTATATTTAAATTGTGAGAGGTTACCCAGAGGTTGAACAAGAGCAAAACTAACAATTTGATAGGTATTTCTTAAAACCAGTTTTAAAGGTGAGATTATTACCTAACCTCAGTGAGAGTGGGATTGTGCTCCATATTTTACTAACATAAGTTGAGTATAGTGCATCTCCTGCTAATGATTTGTATATAGAAAGACATTTGTGTGTGTATGTCAGTGTGTGTGTGTGTGTGTGTGTGTGTGTGTGCGTGTGTGTGTGTGTGTGTGATGGTAAGAATCATATAATTGAAAAAAAAAGATCAAAAAACTGCCCAGTAAATCTTCCCTGATTGAATCTCATGATATCATTATTGAAATAAATCATATGGAGAGGGAGATAAATAGATATTGCATAGTGTGTATGTGCAGAGGACCTGAGGTCTTGTGGTAAAAATGCACTGGCTCACAAGAACACAAATGTCTGAAATATCAAAAGGTACACAATAAATATCTGTCTTTGATGGTCTAGGCATTGGTGAATTTTCAAACATTGGCTAAGCACAAGATTAGGAAATTATTGAAGGGCAAGAGTATGAGAGGGTGTGGGAACTTAAAACCTGATGAGAAGACAATTATGGAGGAAGTAAGTACCAAAAAAGAAGTCAGGATAATGAAACCTGATTGGGGGGGGGGGGGGGGTGGCCAACATGGATTTTTGGATTTATATAGCTAAGATGTTGGAGATACTCCATAGTGACTCTAGATATAGCCAAGTATCCAGGAATTAATTTTTTACAGCCTATAGGATGATCGATTTGATTTTAGAAGAACATTTATTATAGGGTCTACGTGATAAAAACTTATTTGAGTTTTTTATAACCCTAGGCCTATCATATTTAGTATATCAAAAATCAATAAGGATGTGGATAATCCTCCCTTGAGACCAATAATAGCAACCACGGGTTCTAAAACACATCCATTGGTGGTTTATGTGAATAGGAAGTTGACCAATGTAGCCATTGGTGGTTTATGTGAATAGGAAGTTGACCAATGTAGTCATATACTGGTAGAATCATAGGATTTTCTGGCAAAAAGTAAGAAGGAATGTTATCACCCCCCAACATTTATTAGTTACAATAGATACCGAAGATCTATTTTCTGTAATACCCCATTCATTTGGTTTAGGATGGTGTGGTAGTGTCCTTATGGAATATGTTAATTTAAGTAATAGTGAATGGAGGTTAGTCATGGATTTTTTGAGTTAATCTTGGACAATAACTAGATATTTTTTGAAGGGAAGTATTATAAACAGAACAGCAGGGTGGCCATGGGTGCCACCTGCTCCCCCTTATTTGCAAATCTCATGCTATTATATTGGGAAAGTACTTATGAGTTTACCTCCCCATTTTTTGAATCAATATCTATATATCTCCACTTCTTAGATAATATATTTATTATTTGGAAGGAGTCAAGAGCACTTTGAATGATTACACCCACTATATAAATGATACAACACAGTTTTTGAAATTCACACATCAATGAGACCTGTATGAATTCAATTATTTAGATGGGACATTAGTTAAGGATGTGGAAAAGAGCACATTTAAGTCTAAGCTGTATTGGAAAAGCAATTTCACTAATGGATATTTACACTTCAGCAGTGACTACTAATTCCACCAAACGAAAAGTATTGTGAAAGGACAGATGGTCTGGGTGGTGAGGATGGCATCAGAGGAGGAAGATCTCAGAGATGAACTAGAATATGTTACTGAGCTCTTTTTAGAGAGGGCATACCCGGAAACCCTTGTTAAGGGGTTGATGATAGAAATATTAAAGGGATGAGGTACGAAATATACCATGTGACTAGGTGGTAACATTAGAGAGACAGAGGGGTTGGTAGTGAGGAACAATGATATGACCAATAAAGCGAGTGGTCCCCCTAGTGGTAGTTCAAATGAAAGGGTAGTGAATTGCTACAATGCTTTAATTCTGAAATACAATCAGAATATGAAAGATATCCAGAAAGTAATATTGACATATTGGGGAATCTTTTTGAAGATGCCTAATAGCTTGGAAGTGTTTTTGGAACCTCCTATATTTAGTTATAAGAGGGGACATAACATGAATGAGATCTTTGTGAACAATCCCAAATGGAAAACCACAGATATATCTAACAACAATAGAAAAATGGGCACCTATAGATGTGGCAGGTGTAGCCAATGCAAGTATATGGCACATTGTTTAAAACTGAAACTACCCACTATTGAGATCTTTTTTAAAGGAATAAAATATTATAATTGTATGTCTAAGGGTGTTGTTTATCTTGCATACTGTCAAAAGTGTTCACTCTGCTACACAGGGAAAATGGAAAGATGTTTAAAGTCTAGAGTGTATGAACACTATTATGACATAGGTAGAAGTGATGATACCAATGCCCTTTATAAGCACCTGAGGGATTTTAAGGAAGGAAAGTTTTTATTTTGGGTGTTAGAACAGGTGGAACAAAATCCAAGGGTTGGTCAATGGGAGACTTGGTTAGACTACAGAGAATTAATTTGGCAGCTGTGGTTGAATGCAGGGTCTTTGCCTGATCTGAATAATCAGTTGTCCTTGGTTCCAGTACTGAAAATGAAGGCAGTGAAATTATAATATTACTAGTTTTTAGCCATATGGAATTCACTGCAATTTAATTCATTATTTTAAAACTGTGTTAATTATACAAGTGTGTTATAATATTATTATGGTTTTACTAACATATGTTTTAACAAGGATGTGATATTAAGCTTAGGTATTTTATATTTATTTCATATTATTTTACTATTGTAGTGTATATTAACATGGGAAAGAAATTATGTCAGGGTGATGTAAAGTGAGGGACTAATGGCTTGGAATGAATCTTAATTGTGTAGTGTATATAAATGCATTTTTAACTTACAATGTAATTCTGATGAAGTCCCTTTGGACAAAAGCTCTCAATCTACTAATAAAGTGATATTTTGGTTGTGACTTGAGTGTGTGGTGCTTTCTCTGCAGTCTACTACTGAGGTATTATCTGTCTTTATCAGTTTGTGGTCTTTTACTTCAATTCCATGCGTTTGTTAGATACCTTAATAAGGCATTTGATACAACTGGACATGAAATCCTATGAGTACTAATGAAAGAATAAAAGTGAGAAAGTTAGGAAATCATGTATGTCAGCATATAGGACTAATAAAATAAAATTACTTATAAATGGTTGTTTAAAAAGATGCATATGAAGACTGGTATAAAACAGGGATGTCCAATGAGGTGTATACTCTTTGCATTAGTTATGAATGTGACAGTATGTGAAATGAAGATATTATTAGAATTTAATGGAAAAAAAACAATTGAATAAATAAAAAAAACTGTCTTTTCTGGAGAACATGTAAATTATCATTCAGAAAAAAGGTTTATTTGATAAATTTAGTACTGATGGGAAAAACAGCAAACTAAGCAAGTATATTTATGTTGCCAACAGTATTTGAAAGGGAATAATTGCAGATATTTTTTTCATTTATATGGGTTTCTAGATTAAACCCAGTAAAAAAGAAGAGTTTTGTATGTAAATAAAGAGGAAAGAGGTTTAGGGTTAATTAACTAAGTGGTATACACAGCTTCGTTAAATTCGTAGAAAGTGTTAGTGGATAAATGAAAACAATGAGAGATTAGTAATAAATTATATAAATATATTATGATAAATTTTGGGGTATGGTAAAAAAGAGTAAAAGAGAAAAGAACATATAAATGAAGAAATAAAACGTTACAAAGAAAAACTATTTTTTTTCTGGGAAATAAAAAGTTGATGATATATAAAAATATAGAAAAGTATGGTATAAGAATGTAATGATAAAATGTTATGGTGTAAAACCATGGGAAAATCTAATAAATGAAAAAATTAAAACTATAAAAATAAGAAGCAAATGGTGTAAGCAGAAAGTAGAATGTCAAGATTTTTGTGGAGACCATTAATATATAAATTGCCAGTAAAAAGAAAAATGCCATATAAAAAGAAAAGTGATAGAATACATTTATGTTGTCAAGAAAAAGAAGAAACTACGGAACATGTTTTTGAAATGTAAAATAGTAAAACCGTTATGGAGAAAACTATGTAAAGAAGATTTTTTTCAAAATTACCAAAGAAGTGGATAAGATAAACATGGATATCATTAAATATGGATATTATACAAATGGTAGTAAAGAATATGTAAAAGAATAGATAAAAAGTTATTTTATGTCATGTGGGTTATATGGAATAAAAGAATAAATTAAATTATGTTTAATGGTAAATGGATTTTAACGACAATATTAAGTAAAATCAGATGGTGGTGACAGAAAAAAAAAACAGTGGGAGTCTAATAGGGATGAAAATTTAATATGATTGTAAAGGAAATTATGAATATGTGGTAATGGATTTGTATAGCTATATATTTGTACATTTGTAAATATGTAAAAATGTTATAAATAAGAGTTCTTTATGTATATAAATAAAGGATCTCTACTCTTTTCAGTAGGTACTGTGGGATCTTTTACATCTACTTGCACTATCTCTAGGTCAAGCAGATAGCACCCTTGGTTACACATCTCCACCAAAGATGACAGATTCAGAAGTGCAGCACTCTCCTAACATTGTACTGCAGTGTCAACAATCCAATCATCTTGAATGGGAATAGAACTCATAGCCTTCTGGTCTTCTAATACCAAAAGAGTATGCTAACTATTACACCAGTGACACTGTCAAAAGTATGTAGTGAGTGTGTTTGTATCCACGTATCTTATGATAGACCTGGCTTGTCATTAACAGCACCAGTTTGTATGTACATGTGTGAAAACATGAAAAATATCACAAATTGTTATCTATCACATGCACTACTACTGGGTGACACATATACAGTATGTCATCTGACCCCTACCCCAAAAGGCCTCCTGCTTAATTCAACTTGCCCTGTTGAGACACGTGTACAGATATTTGATATATCCAGAGCTCTTTATGGTTAGCAGTATAAGAAATACTTTAGTAGTAATCTTTAAGAAAAAAGGCATAAAATGCATCATAGTACAGCTAAACTCTCAGAACTTCTTGGGACTTAGCAGCTCCCAGGCTCCAAGCTATATAATGGGATTTTGATACAGATCTGGTAGCATGACACCATCCTCAACCTTGGCACTGTACCCCCCTGTAGTCTAAAACAAACCATACTCAGAGGTGTTCACAAAAAGTTGCTGTAGCCTGTGTGGGAGTTAGCTAGCAAATGTATGGTCATTATTTGCTTAACTTTTCTCACAGTGATGCCTCTGACATGTGCAAAGAAAGTTGTGATAACTTAGAAGGTTGCTATAACTTGCCAAAGGGTAGTATACTATCTCAGCACAAAAAGTTCAAATAGATTACTGTGATCATTATTTTCCATTTTGCCTCTTAGTTCAACATCAGCTCTATATTGGTGGTTATCTTTAACATTTGCGGAGGCTCTCAATAATAATCTGTCTAAGCAACAGAGACCTCCAAATCAGAAACACAAACAACTTCCATCCCCCAGCACAACCCAAATGACACACAGCCCACAGACTCAGTGTGCCACTCAGCCACAGCCAATAAGGCAAAACAACGTACCCAACACACTAGTCATAGGTGACTCTATAGTCAGGCACTCTGATATCCCACTCACCAGGCTAAACAAGGAGAAGGTTACTGTCAGCTGTCTGTTGGGTGCCAGGATCCGCCACATAACCCATGCACTCAGGTCACTCCACAACAAGTACAAATATGACTCTGTCATTGTCCATGTTGGTGTGAATGACCTGAGATGCACCTCCCTGGACTACATGAAAAGAGACATAGAAGAGCTCTACAATCTTGTAGCCCAGGCAGGTATGACCCTAGCCCTGAGTAGCATTTTGCCATCACCCAGAATGATACCGCAGTACAAGGACAAAATGATTGACTTCAACAATTGGCTAAGCTTCTGGTGTCATTCTAAGGGGATCCAGTATCTGTCTGCTTGGGAAGACATGGTCGACAGACCACGATGCTTTGCCACTGATGGCATGCACCTGTTGCCCCTGGGATTCTGGATACTGGCTAAGGCTCTGGCCGCCCCTATAGTGTCTTTTTTAGGCAAGGTTCAATTAACAAATTCACCACCGTAACAGGAACAGGCAAGCAAAAATGGAGGGGAATGCTACTCAATGCTAGAAGTCTAAATCTCAAAATGCACTCACTCGAGGCACTCCTTAAAATGGAGAACATCGATATCTGTGCAGTGACTGAGACCTGGTTCAAGGCTCCAGAGAGCGCCCCTGCACTACCAGGCTATAACTCATACCACAGTTTTTAGCCATGTAACCTGGACCGAAACACCAAAGGTGGAGGTGTGGCCATATTCATTAAGGATATCCACACCTCTAGGCTAGTTGCTCAGCATAATGCATCCAAGGTTATCCAAGTGCAACTAACTCTGGGCAAAACTGCAATTCAAATTGTAGCTTGCTACAGATCCCCCACCATGCCCCAGGATTCCCACTCCTCTTTTCTTGATCTACTGGAAAATATCACGGTTCAACCAAACACCCTAATAATGGGAGACTTCAACTACCCCACCATTAACTGTGAAAACTACTCATGCACCAACTCCTTAGCACAACACTTTCTGGAATTCATAAACTCCAATGCCCTGGATCAACTTATCCACACCCCACCAGGGGCAACAATATCCTAGACCTAGTCATTACCAACATGAGTGACCGGTGTTCCACACCTGAAGTCAACTCCTCGTTGGTTTGATCCGACCATAAGCTAATCACCCTTGATATCCACATCCCACCCCCACCCCCCATTAAGGAAACCACAGTAAAAAATTTCTCCAAAGCCAACTTCATGCTTCTTAAGACAGAAGTGGTGAACTTCATGACACCCATGCAGATGGACAATACAGTTACAACTGCTGAATCCTACACAAATGCACTCTATAAGCACTTAAACGAGTGCATGGATCATGCTATCCCAAACAGAACCAAGATGCTATCCTCCAAAAAAAGGAAGCCAATCTGGTGGTCCCCTGCCATAAACAAACTGTACAACAGAAGGAAGAAACTGTTGCAAAAGAGAGTAAAATCCCATGAGTGGAGGAACCCCCTGGTCAGCCTCAGTAAGAAGCTGAGATCCCTTATAAGATCCTCCAAAGCTAGCTATGAAAACAAAATCACCACTAATTCTAAGGACAACCACAAATCATTCTATAGCTATGTCAAGAATCTTGATGGCAACACCCAGATCTGCTCTGAGTTACAGCACAACGGCATGAAAATTACAGAACCAACTGATATTGCCAACATCCTGGCAGATAGGTTCAGTGCTAACTTTACCCCCCCTCACCCCCTAAAGGGCCCATATCTATACAGGAAGAATGCAGAGTCCCTGTAATCACAACTACGCAGGTAAATGTTGCACTCTCTAAAGCCAAAAACACAGCATCCATGGGACCGGACAACATCCCAGGCTGTGTTTTACACAAACTTAAGAACAAACTTAAGCACCATGTTCAATAATAGCCTTGCATCAGGCTTTGTGCCCACTGAAAGGCACACAGCAACAGTTATCCCAGTCCACAAAGGGGGAGCCACCACTGATCTCGGGAACTATCGACCTATTAGCCTGATGAGCCTGGTCTGCAAGACCATGGCATGTATCATCATGGAACTCATAAACAAAGACATTGGTAACCTCCAAACTCTGGATCCCACCCAGTTCGGGTTTGTGAAAGGCAGATCATGTCTCCTGAACCTGATCGACTTCTTTGAGGCAGTCACCAAAGCCGTAGATGAGGGTAAGGTGGTTCACACAGCCTATCTTGACCTTGCCAAGGCTTTCAACACCATCCCCCATTCTGGAATTATAGCTATACTCACTAAGTTAGGCATAAATCCCTCCATCACAAGATGGGTTGCCAACTGGCTCACTGAACCCACACTGTAAAAGTTGCAGACTCCAAATCTGACCTCAAAGCAGTGACAAGTGGAGTACCACAGGGTTCCGTCCTGGGACCTCTCCTGTTTGGTATTTACTTCTCTGAAGTAAAGGCTAACACAGAAGGCCTCTGGCTAACTAAGTTCACAGATGACTGCAAACTAGGAGCCATAGTCAAGTCCCCAAATGATGTGGATATCCTACAGAAGGGCCTCGCTGAGACAGATGCCTGGTGTCAGAGCCATGGCCTGGAGCTCAATGCCAAAAATTGCAGTGTCATCCCCTTTTTAAAAACTCTGTACCCATGAACTACCACATAGGCAGCAATCTACTTAACACCAAATGTGTGATAAGAGACCTTGGGACCCAGGTGGACAGTAGTCTCACCTTTGATAGTCACATTGCCACAGTAGTCAGGAAGTCCTTCTACTTGGCACACCTCATCATAAAAGGGTTCTCATGCAGGAAAAAAGAGGTCATTGTTCCCCTCTACTCGACACTCATTAGACCCATTATAGAGTACAATGCCCCTTTTGGAATATACCTCACAAGACATTGGCAGCAACTGGAAAGGCCACAGAAGTACCTCACAAAGAGGATTACTGGCCTCAATCAAATGCCCTACACTGAATGCCTCAAAAAACTCCAGCTTTACTCCGTAGCATATCACCTACTCTGAGGTGATCTTTGCCTAACATATAAAGCTATGTCAAACCCAGAGCTGTTGGACATGCTACACCTAAAGAAATACCAATCCCTCTGAGCTACATGCTCTAGGGACCTAAACCTTGTCACCACGATAAACAGGACATGCTGGAGGGATAGATTCCTGTCCCAGAGACTTCCCATACTCTGGAACAGGCTACCCATCTATTTCAAGCAAAGTTCTTCATTAGCACTCTTCAAGCAAAATCTTGATGAGCGGTTGGGCAATTGGAAATACACCCCGGGGATCACTTCTGTGTCTCTGCTCGACAGTGGCACAGGAAAATAACTTTCTTGGGTGGCGTAAGCCAGGGAACCTTGTTGGCTAGGCTTACGTAGGCCCTTGTGCCGATAGCCTAGTACCTACCTATGAACCTATATATACATATATATATATATATATATATATATATATATATATATATATATATATATATATATATATATATATGTATAGCTACCAACTTGTTGGTAGCTATATATATATATATATATAGCTACCAACTTGTTGGTAGCTATATATATATAGCTACCAACTTGTTGGTAGCTATATATATATAGCTACCAACAAGTTGAAATATATTATGTGGCTATTTGTTCTTTCATTGTTATCCCAGTCTACCTCCAGAGAGCTATACAAAATGTGAAGACATAGGTAAAAAGGTATGCTATGTTTATGTATGACAGTGACTACATGAAATGCATAATTGCTGCCATTTTTCTTTGATTTCATCACAATATAAGGTCCGAGGGGTGCACAAAAGGTGACTATCTTTTTTCTCGGGGGGTGGCAGATGTTATTCTAGATAATGATTTATGTATTCTTAGAAGCATATGACTTCTTGCTATTGGAACTGTAACTTTTGCTAGCTATTAACAGTAAGCTTTGGACACAACTTTACAATTTCTATTTCTCATTAAAAGAAAAAAATACAAGACCGAATTTCTTTCCTTATTCATGATTTTTGTTCAGACTGTCATTTACCCAAGAGGGTGGGGACAAAGCTCCAAAATGCAGCTCATATAATCTAGACCCTTATGGTGTCTGGGGGTCAGACATCCTTCTTAATTTCAGTTGTTTCTTCCAACTATAGGTTCATAGGTTCATAGGTAGGTACTAGGCTAACTGCCTGAGGGCATTTATAGGCCTAGCCAGAGTGTGTCGGCTTTCGCCACCCCATTGATTAATTAACTGATCCTCTTTCAAGCAGAGTAAATTAAGTGATCCCAGGGATGTATTTTCTGTTACCCATCCACTCGTCAACGTTTCTTTTGAAGAATGTTAGTGAGGGGCTCTTCCTAATGTAGTTTTGAATTTTGTTCCAAAGCATGGGGAGTCTCTGTGATAGGAATCTATCCCTCCAGCATGTTCTATTTATTGTTGTGGTGAGGTTTAGCTCACTAGAGCACGTGGCTCGCAGTGACTTGGATTTTTTTAGGTGGAGCATGTCCATCAATTCTGAGATGGACATGGCTTTGTAAGTCAGGCAGAGATCACCTCTGAGTAAACGATATGCCTAGGGTTGCCAGCTGTCCGTTTTTTGACCTGACTGTCTGGTTTTCTGACAAATTGTCCGGTTACAAATTCCATTCAAAACTGGACATGTGAAGTCCGGGTTTTTGGTTTTGTTTTTAAATTTTGTGGCGCTGACGCTGATGTCATCACGTGCACGATGACATCAGGTCCCTCAAGGCTACCAGGCTGCCGGAACTGAGCTCAAGGAGCTCACTTCCGGTAGTGCGAATGGGAAGCAGAAGCCAGCATTTAACTTTTCAAACAGGGATGGGGAATTCAGCATTTTCAGAATGCAAGCAAGCATCAGCAGTTCGACTTTGGATATTATTTAACTTCGTCAAACGGTGAAGGCATAGCAGAAGCCAGCATCGGGAAAGCAGTATTAACAATGAAGGTAGGGTGTGTGTGTATGTGTGTGTGTGTGTGTGTGTGTGTGTGTGTGTGTGTGTGGACAAACAAGACCATTATGTTTTAGGTTGTGAACTCTCTGAATGGGAAATGGGGTAAATGACTTCATGATAAGTCAACTATTTATACACAAGTATTGCGGACTTTCTTATTTCAACATTATTTAACTTCACAGTACTGCAAGTCAACTAATGTGGTTCTGTTGCCAATAAACATAACTGTCGAAATTAAAAAAACATAATCTCAATAGGTAACGTTAAAATCAGATGCTTTATCATAACCATTCCTCAGGTAGTTGCCTTAGGGCACCGATTCTTAAGAATCGGTCAGCTTGTGTTCCATCCATTTAAAACCTTTGGGAATACAACTGGCACTCAAGCACTGTACTACCTCTGCAGCAATGCTGTGTACCACATACCTAGTTGATTACATACACATTTCATTTATATCTGGCTTTCCACAGACTCACCCCTCACTTTTTTTTTTTTGCTGTTTCCTCTTAGACTAAAAATTGACTCTTTAAGCATATAGTTAGGATGCTTATGCTGAACTTTGATTTCCAACAGCATATATTCCTACAAATAAAATCCAAAACTTTTTACCATGTTAAACTCATTCCCTCATCTGCTTGCTGAAGTATTCACTTAACAAAAGTCCCTCATCTGTGACATACAAAATCATGAAACTTTCATTACACTCGATCACTTTCTTTAAAAACTTGGATTTCTGCTGTTTTTTTCCCAGAGGATATGCTCACAGATCCAAATCAATGATAAAGAATCAGCTGCACAAAAATCTCCAAAGACCTCCGTTGAACAAGCCAAGGAAATTAACTGGGGAAAGGATTACTAATATTGCAGGAATTCTAACTTCTGCTGTAAAGCATTCGTTGCTGCACTTGAACTCAAAGCCAAGTTTGTCTTACACTGGAACAGTTCTTTTGCACTCTGGTGGGAGCAGAGCGCTCAATTCAACCCATCCAAGGAGGGAACTTCTGGTCAATAGATTATAGCAAAGGTGTGTAAATTGATGACGCTGCTAGTTTTCTGACCATCCACTAGTTGTCCACATTAAGCATATGCTCTGTAGCTTTCTATAAAAGGCATAGGTTCATTTTTAAAAAGCTGCAAGACCAGTTGCGTCATTATTTATTGTTTTATACTAAACATGTATTTCTAGACCATGCTATACATTTTTAGGTCTGTGTTATTGATGTAAGATATGATTGTTGTTAATACTGTCATTTCTTAAAACATTTTAAAATGTTATAATCCTAAACTTGGGAAAACAATGTGCAATGCTGTTTCAGTGAATGTGAGATTTAAAGGCAGCATAGTTTTAATGCTAAGTCTGTTTTCATTGTGAGACTGTATTGCTTTGTTTAGCAAATGTGTATCACTGGTTTGTGCTATAAAATTTGAAATAAATATTTTAAATTAAATCCAAATGTCTGTAATCACTGTAGAAGTAAAGCAGAGGACAGTATGCACAGTGAGAGTTTTGAATAGTGTTTATGACAACTGAGGAGAAATTGGCTGAAAGCAGGCATCCAGAACTGAAAAAGAGGGCGGTCCCATCAGGTGATGTCATTGTGATGTCACAAATGGAGTGGAACATGGATGGGTGGGGTGGGAATGGGTGGAGTTATGGGTGATGTGTGGGGCGTGACCTTAGTCTGGTTTTAGCCACAAAGAAAGCTGGCAACCCTAGATATACCACTGAGTACAGCTGGAGTTTTTTCAGTCGGGCTGCATAGAACATACGTTTGAGGCCAGTAATCCTCTTGGTGAGGTACTTTTGTGGTCTTTCCAGCTGTTGGAAGTGTCTTGTGAGGTACATCCCAAATGGGGCATTGTCCTGTATGATGGGTCTGATGAGTGACGAGTAGAGGGGTACTATAACCTCTTTATTTCTAGATGCGAACCCTTTAGTAATTAGATGGGCCACATAGAAGGATTTCCTAACTACTTTGGGAATATGATTGTCAAAGGAGAGATTACTATCTACCTGGGTCCCCAGATCTCTTATTACCTCTTCTATATTAAGGGGGCTGCCACATATGTGGTAATTTGTGGGTGTTTTGTTTTTCCCAAACGGTATGACTATGCATTTTTTGACATTTAGCTCGAGGCCATGACTTTGACACCAGGTGTCCATCTCAGTAAGGCCTTTTTGGAGGATGTCCGTGTCAGCCGGAGAGTCAATTATGGCTCCCAGTTTGCAGTCATCTTCGAACTTGGTTAGCCATAGTCCTCCTGTGTTTGCCTTCACTTCTGAGAAGTATATGTCGAACAGTAGGTGTCCCAGAACCGAGCCTTGCGGGACACCACTTGTGACTGGTTTAGAGTCGGACCTGGAACCCGCTATTCTTACTGTGCGAGTTCTGTCTGTAAGCCAGTTGGCAACCCACCTCATGATGTAGGGGTTTATGTTCAAGCTGGTGAGTTTTTCTGTAATACCTGAGTGGGGAATGGTGTCTAAAGCCTTGGCAAGGTCAAGGCAGGCTGTATGAACCACCTTTCCCTCATTTATGGCCTTAGTGACTGTCTCGAAGAACTCAACCAGGTTTAGCTCTGCCCTTAACAAAGCCGAACTAGGTCGGTTCAAGTGTTTGTAGGTTCCCAATGTCTTTGTTAATGATGATGATGCTTTGTTAACTCCATGATGATGCACTCCATAGCCTTGCAGACCACGCTAGTCAGGCTTATGGGGCGATAGTTACCAGGGTCAGTTGTGGCCCCTTCTTTGTGGAGAGGAATAACCATTACTGTGCACATTCTATGGGCATGTAGCCTGTGGAGAGGCTGAGGTTGAACAGCGTGTTTAGGTGGGGGGTTAGTTCGTTCTGTAATTCATGCAAGACGCAGCCTGGGACACCATCTGGCCCCATTGACACTGTGTTTTTGGCTTTTGAAAGGGCTGTTTTCACCTGTGTGTCTGTGATTTCCAGAACGCTACATTTTTCTAGTATTGTTGTGGGCCCTTTTGGGAGTGAGAGGGGGATGATGTTTGCACTAAATCTATCTGCCAGGATGTTGGCAATATTAGTAGGTTCAGTATATTTTGTGCTATTCTGCACTAGCTCAGAGCATATCTGCGAGTTGCCAACTTAGATTCTTAACATAGCTAAAGAAGGCTTTGTGGTTATCTTTTGAATCCTTGGCTATTTTTCTTTCGAAGTTAGCCTTGGATGATTTTACGAGGGACCTTAGTTTTTTACTGATACTGATCAGGGATGTCTTTCCTACTTGGGATTTTTCTTTTTTTCTGAACTAGTTTCCTCCTTCTGTTGTATAGCCTGTTTATGGTAGGGGTCCACCAAACTGGTTTCCTTCTCTTAGAGGAGTGAGTTTTGTTTTTGCTAGGGATGGCACGATCCATGCATCCTTGTAGGTGCTCATAGAGTGCATTTGTAAAGGTTTCTGCATCTTGGGTAGCATTATCCTTTAGCGTGGGGGCTGTGAAACTTACCACTTCTGTCTTAAGTAAGGTGAAGTTTGCTTTAGAAAAGTTTTTTACTGTGGTTTCCTTAGTTGGGGGTGGTGGTGGGGTGTGGACATCCAGAGTGATTAGTTTATGGTCTGATCTAACCAGTGATGGATTGACCTCCGGTGTGGAACACCTGTTGCCCATGTTGATGATGACCAGGTCCAATATGTTTTCACCTCTGGTAGGGGAGTTTACCAGCTGATCCAGGGCGTTTGAGTTAATGAATTCCTGGAAGTGCTGTGCCTGGGAGTTTGTACTCGAGTAGTTTTCCCAGTTAATGGTAGGGTAATTGAAATTGCCCAATATCAGGATGTTCGGTAGGACCTTCATGTTTTCCAGTGTCTCCAGAAAAGTGGAGTGGTGGTCCTAGGTCATGGAGGGTGATCTGTAGCAGGCCACAATTTGCATTGCAGGTTTGCCTGATGTTAGTTGCACATGGATGATCTCAGAGGTATCATGCTGTGCCACTAACCCGGAGGTGTAGGTATCCTTGATGAATATGGATACACCCCCTCCTTGTGTGTTTTGGTCCATGTTCTGTGGCTGAAACGTGTGGTATGAGTTGTAGCTGGGTAGTGCTGGGGTGCTCTCTGGAGCCTTGAACCAGGTTTCAGTTACTGCACAGATGTTGATGTTCTCCATACTGAGGAGTGCTTCGAGCGCGTGCATTTTGAGATTTAGACTTCTGGCGTTGAGTAGCAAAACCCTCAGTTTTTTGTTAATTGTGCTGTTTACAGAGGTGGGTTTGACTTTTGAGTCTTGCCTAAAAAAAGGCACTATGGGGGCAGGAAGAGCCTTGGCCAGTATTCAAAAGCCAAGGTGTGATAGGTGCAAGCCGTCTCTTGTGAAGCAATGCGGCTTGTTGAGCATGTCGTTCCAGGCTGACAGACATTGGATCCACTATGAATGACACCAGAAGCTTAGCCAATCATTGAAACTGATATTTTTTTCTTTATACATAGGTATCATTCTTGGTGAGGGCAGGATGCTACTCAGGGTCAGGGTCATACCAGCCTGGACTACATGATCAGAGAGGTCTTCCATTTCTCTTTTCATGTAGTCCAGGGAGGTACATCTCAGTTCATCACACCAACATGAACAATGACAGAGTCATATTTGTACTTGTTATGGAGTGACCTGAGTGCTTGTGTTATATGGTGGACTCTGGCTTCCAACAGGCAACTAACAGTAACCTTTTGCTTGTCCAGCCTAGTGGGTGGGATGTCAGTGTACCTGACTATAGAGTCACCTATTACTAGTGTGTTAGGTATGTTACAGTTATAGGTACATTTCAGTTTTGGCCACTGATAGTGTATTAATAGGATAGTGGAAAAAGTTGAAGAGTAAGAAAAAGTGCATCCTTACTCACAACCAGTGGCATGTCTCCCTCCCCCTCAACCCCCCACACCCACACACCCACACAAAGATACACAAACATTGAAGTTTTGGCCACTGATAGTGTATTAAAAGGATAGTGGAAAAAGCTGAAGAGTAAGAAAAAGTGCATCCTTACTCACAACCAGTGGCATGTCTCCCTCCCCCTCAACCCCCCCCCCCCCACACTCACACAAAGATACACAAACGTCTGTCTATCAGGTTTGCATCTGATCTGAAAAAGTACTGCTCTGCAGTAGAATGTAAAAACTAAGAACTATTATTGAGAAACTAACATGTTTTTCATCCACATTTGACTTAGGAATCATCAAAATCCTCCTCTGAACCCTATCAGTGGGATCCCCAGTTTCTGTTAAGGGTGTAAGAATGTAATAGGAAGCTCTTTGTGTCAGGACACAGCATAGTGGACCCCAGTCCTTTGCTATGTCAGAAAATGACAATGTCAGTACAATTAAATGCCTGTCTTGATGTATATCTGTAAAAAGAGTAAGCCAAGCATTTTGTCTGCTCCTACAGTTTCAGGGAACATTCGTAATTTTGCTTATAAATGTTGTTCTCTATCTCAAAAAAGTGTGATACTGTGACAAAACTGTGCTAACTCCATCCATCCGCAACCTTTCTTCCCATTTTTGTGCATGGGGTCAGGGTGTCACTTCACCGGTGGCAATCATTTAAAGTCAAGTTTCACACTGCCGGGTAGCTCACCCTGCTGTGGTTGTTCTTCCATACCACATACTGGCATGCATACTTACACCTATCACCAATTTAGAGCATCCAGTCTACCTGATGCATGTCTTTGGGATGTGGGAGGAAACTTGAGAACTCGGAAGAAACCCACACGAACACAGGGAGGACATGAAGACTATGCACAGAAGACACCCCAGCAGAGAATTGAACTGGGGAAGCTCTTGCTGTGAGGAGGAAATGCTATTCGCTGCACCACTGTTAAGGTCATTTAACAGTGCTGTACACTTTACAGTTGCAGGCTTATTATTCTTCAGAGAACATATAAATTGTTATAGTGTTAATGACTTAGAACTGAGGGAGACTGTTTATTGCAGATTGTGAACGTTTGAATACACATAAAAGGGACTGCTTGCTGCAAATGGTTTATGTTTTTTGACATTGTTAATTAAGTCAAAACCAAGGCACCAAGCAGTCTGCTGAGAAGTAAAAGTCTGTAAGTGGGCTGTGGTGTGTAACATATTTGGTGTGAGATGACGTCTGTGAGATTGACTACCCTGATATGATACAAGGGCTTGTTGCAGTTTATCATTGCTATTAAATGCCATTTCAGGTTGAGTTGCAATCATCTCTGAGACTATGCTATCATGAGGAGGAGGGGGGATCATGAATGATTTTGGGGCAGCAGTACTAGATCTTAGAATGCAAATAAAAAATAGCTACACCACAGATTAGCCTGATAAGGGATGGCTTAATAGTTAACAGATTTGAGAGCAAAAAAAAAAAAAAAAACAGTGAATCTCCAACAAGTTAGATTTATTACAACACACACACAACCAGAGCATATGTAGTAAAGGAATGTCTTCAGAAATACTTACACATTCTACATAATAATATGATATTAAATACTACCATAAATGGTGTACTACAAGGTACACAGAGAAATGGGATGTCCATTGAGGAGAGAACTGCTAATAATCTTAATCATGACCATACACTGGAAAGGAAGGTGGGTGCATTAACTTTTTAGTAAAAAGCTTCTTTGCATGTGTTAACTACATGAAAAAGGAAAAATAAAGTTTCAGTTTGGAAACGTGAACAAAAATACACTATCCAAGAATCTGTTTCGTCTCAAACTCAGAATATAAGATGGATTGCTAACACTGCAGCACAGAATGTAATGTAGTAAACTACTTGGTTACTCATTTCTGTGGACATTTCTATATTAGAATTACCAAACCACAGTCTAAAACATGTCTCAATGAACATGTGAGTGAACTGAAAAGGAATGCAAGCAATGCCCTTTGTAAACATGTCCTGAAAATAAAATAGAGCTGTAAATTCATTTTTATACAGCTAAACAGAGTTTAAGATAAAAAAGAGTGAGCTGCATAGAAGATGTAAATAAGACTGAGGATTTTCAAATTAGGATCTTCTTCAAAGACATTGGTTTAAATGAAGTCTGTGAACCTGCAAAAAAAAAAAAAAAAAAAAAAAAAAATCAGTAAATCAAGCAAGTAGGTGATTGTGTGTATTTGCTACCATCTAGTGGAATTTGTTGGAAACAGATTAGTCTTTACTGCATTATTAATTAGATATACAGGAGAACCCTATAATTAAAGAGCTCATTTAAGAAACTGTGAAAAATTTATTTATATGTTTTATACATACATTAAATACATGTAAATATATTTAAAATATTTACGTTTGTACCTTTTTAAAAACTGTTTTCAGAAGGAAATACATAAATAGCCGGTGTCAGTGGTGCAGAAGGTTGTGGGTTCTACTCCCACAGCAGGTAGATGGATTGCTAACACAGCATAAAGGGGTTCATAGGTTCATAGGTGTGTACTAGGCTAATGGTCCTGTAGCCTTTACAAGTCTATCCCATAAGATTACCCTGGCATTGTGCCACCCGACCTTAGTTCCCAGTTCCACTGTCGAGCAGAGCCACTGGAGTGATCCCAGGGTGAATTTTCTATTTTCCATCCCCTCATCAAGATTTCTCTTGAAGAAGGCCAGTGAGATGCTCTGTTTGACATGTATGGGAAGTCTGTTTCATAGCATGGGTAGTCTCTGTGTTATAAACCTGTCCCTCCAGCATGTTCTGTTGATTGTGGTAATGAGGTTGAGGTCTTTGGAGTGTGCGATGCCGGGGATTGGGATATCTTTAGATGTAGCATTTCTAACAGAGCTGGGTCAGACATGGTTTTGTAAGTCAAGCAGAGATCGCCTCTATGTAGGCAATATGAGACAGAGAACAGTTGGAGTTTTTTGAGTCTGTCCATATAGGACAAGTGTTTAAGGCCTAGGATCCTCTTTGTGAAGTACTTTTGCGGCTTCTCCAGTTGTTGCAGGTGTCTGTTGAGGTGCATGCCAAATGGGGCATTGTACTCAATGATTGGCCTAATGAGGGAAGAGTAGAGGGAGACAATGACTTCTTTCTTCCTGGATGCAAAACCCTTAATAATGAGATGTGCCACATAGAAAAACTTTCTGACCACAGTGGCAATGTGGTAGTCAAAAGAGAGGTTGCTGTCAACCTTTGTTCCCAGATCTCTTATAACTCCTTTTGTGTTCAGTGGACTACCATCAATGTGGTAATTCATGGTAATTGTGTTTTTCCCAAAGGGGATGACGACATATTTTATGGTATCGAGCTTAAGGGCATGGTTCTGACACCAGTTGTTGATCTCAGTGAGGCCTTTCTGTAGGATGTTAACATCGCTTGGAGAGTTAATAATTGCTCCCAACTTACAATCATCTGTGAACTTTGTCAGCAGAGAACCTTTGTGTTGGCCTGGACGTCAGAGAAGCAGACACCAAACAGGTGGGGTCCCAGGACATGGAGTCAGCTAGTTTCACACTGTGGGTTCTATCTGTGAGCCAGTTTGTAGCCCACCTAGTGATATAGGGGTTGATGCCTAGCTTAGTGAGTTTTTCTATGATTCCTGAGTGGGGAATGGTATCAAAGAACTTGGCCAGATCAAGGTAGGCTGTATGAACCACCTTGCCTTCATCCACAGCTCTGGTGACTGACTCAAAGATGTCGACCAAGTTGAGCAGGCATGATCTATACCATTCACAAAACCAAACTGTGTGGGAGCCAGAGTTTGGAGATTCCCTATATCTTTGTTTATTAGGTCCATGATTCAGTTCAGTGTGCTCAACAGACAGACAGCAAATAATGGTATAGTTCCCCCCATACTAAAGGGGTGGCGTAAGCCACAAAACTATGGGCTAGGCTTATAAATGCCCTCGGGCAGATAGCCTAGTATGAACCTATGAACCTATGAACCTATGAACCTATGATGATGTGTTCCATAGCTTTGCATATCAGACTTGTCAGGCTAATGGGGCGATAGTTCCTGGGTTTTGTAGTCGCTCCTCCTTTGTGGAGAGAGATGACTGTAGCAGTGCACCATTCAGTAGGGGCAAAGCCTGAGGTGAGGCTGTGATTGAACAGAGCACACGTGTGAGGTGCCAGTTCACTCTGTAGTTCATGTAGAGCATAGCTAGGGATATTGACAGGTCCTATAGAAGCTGTATTCTTGGCCTTGGACAGTGCTGTTTTAACCTGTGCCGCAGTAATACTGGGTGCCTGGCAATCTACTGGTATTGTGATTGATCCTCTGGGGGGGCCGGGTAAAGATGGCACTGAATCTGTCGGCCAGTATATTGGCAATATCTGTTGGCTCAGTATAGGAGGTACCATTGTGCAGTAGCTCAGAGCAAATCTGGGTATTGCTGTGGAGATTCCTTACATAACTATAGAAGGCCTTGTGGTTATCTTTACTGTCTGCTATAATTCGTTTTACATAGCTAGCTTTGGAGGATTTGATGAGAGATCACAAATTTTGTTGAGGCTGATAAGGGAGTGTTTCCAGTCTTGGGACTTCACCTTATTCTGCATCAGTTTCCTCCTTCTGTTGTAGAGTTTGTTTATGGCAGGGGACCACCAGATTGGCTTCCTTTTTTTGGAGGAGAGTGTCTTGGTTCTATTGGGTATGGCGAGATCCATGCATTTGTGTACGTGTTTGTACAGTGCGTCGGTGTATGATTATGCAGTCATGCAACTATTCTCCATTTGCATGGGTGTCGTGAAGTTAGCCAAAGTTAACTTTGGAGAAGTTTTTCATGGTGGTTACCTTTGCGGGGGGGATGTGGATTTCCAAGGTGATTCGTTTGTGGTCGGATCTAAACAGGGAGGAGTTGACTACTGGTGTAGAGCAACAGTCACCCATGTTGGTAATGACCAGGTCAAGGATATTGCTACCTCTAGTGGGAGTAAGAACAAGCTGGTCCAGGGCATTAGAATTAATGAATTCCAGGAAACGTTGGGCAAGTGTATTGGTACATGAGTAGCTTTCCCAGTTTTTGGAGGGGTAGTTGAAGTCGCGCAGTATGAGGGTGTAAGGTTGGACCCTAATATTCTGCTGGGTGCTTAGGAATGTAGACTGTGAATCTTGGGACGTAGTTGGGGACCTATAGCAGGCTACAACCTGAATCACTGTCTTACCCAGTGGTTAACTGCACCTGAAGTATCTCAGATGCATTATATGTTGGGCTACCAGTCTGGAGGTGTGCGCAACCTTTATGAATATGTAAACACCACCACCTTCGGAGCTTCAGTCCAAGTTCTGGGGCTGAAAGGTGTGGAATAAGTTGTAGCCTGGTAGTGCAGGGGTGCTTTCTGCTGCCTTGAACCAGATCTCTGTTACAGCACAAATATCAATGTTTTCCATTTTAAGGAGTGCTTTGAGTGAGTGCATTTTGAGATATAGACTTCTAGCATTGAGCAGCATGACCCTCAGATTGCATTTGTTAGTAGTTGTTACGGTGATAATTTGGTCTTTGGAACACTGCCTAAAAAAGGCACTATAGGGGTGGCAAGAGCCTTGACCAGTATCTGGAAGCCCTGGGGTGACAGATGCAGGCCATTTCTTGCAAAGCATTGAGGTCTGTCAGTTATGTCATACCAGTCAGACAGATACTGGATCCCCTTAGAATGACACCAGAAACTTAGCCAATTGTTGAAATCAGTCATTTTCTGCTTGTACTGTGGTATCATTCTGTGTGATGGTAGGATGCTGCTCAGGGTTAGGGTCATACCCACCTGGGCTACATAATTCGAGAGCTCCTCAATGTCTCTCTTCATGTAGTCCAGGGAGGTATATCTCAGGTCATTCACACCCACATGTACGATGACAGTCATATTTGTACTTATTGAGGGACCTGAGTGTGTGCATTATGTGGCGGATCCTGCCACCTGACAAGCAGCTGACTATTACTTTCTCCTTATTCAACCTAGTGAGTGGGACATCAGTGTGCCTCACTATCGAGTCATCTATGACTACTGTGTTGGGTATGCTGTTTTGCCTTAGGGGCTTTAGTTGAGTGGCACACTGTTTACGAAAGTTATGTGTCTTGTGATTAGTGTTGTGTTGTGGTGGTCAAGTGCATTTCTGCCTTGGAGGTCTCCGCTGTTGGGTACATTTTTATTGAGAGCTTCTGTGAAGGTGGGTATGTGGTTTGTGTTTTTATGTGAAGGCAGTGCTGGTGTGTGTTTTGTAGGGCTATGTGTTCCATGTGGTGTGGTGCAAGTATTGACCTTCTCCTCTTGACCAGCTATTCTGTTCTTGGCTGGAGAGTGCGTGGCTTCCAATTTGGATATATAAGTGCATCTCTCGCAAGTCTGAGTATTGGGAGGTAAGAGGAGAGGTTTGTCAGTGTACATGAGACAGTTACTGCATTTGCCTCAGGATGCCCAAGTTCACCAGGTTGATAAGAGAAAGCACAGGGAACTGACCTTTAGACATGCCTGGAGTGGTGGGCATTAATAATAATTACTGAAGCTGTTTCCTTGTAGAATGTTTAGTGCTGGTAGCACTTTTGCTGCAAGAAGTCTGGTAAACTGCTAGACTAATAAGCTAGTAAAAGTGCAGGAGAGGAGAGAACTAGCAGATCTAAGGGAAAAATTGAACAGCAGACTTTGGTATCACTCAGAAGCTTACAAACAGTCCTCGATACAGCAAATCTGTATCAGGACTAGACTAGTTAAAGGAAAAGCAGGAAACAATCACAAACATGGCTTTTAAACCAGAAAGTTGAAAGAGATGGAAAACTGCCCAAACAGCCAATAAACTACAATTTCTGGGCCAGAAACCACTCCTCTTGTGGTAGATAGGCTACCTAGTGCTTACCACTCCCACTGATAAGCTAGAAGGCTTCCATCCAACACAGAAAGGCTTGGGAGAGCTCAGAAGCTTACATACAGTCCTCAGAAGCTTACATATAGTCCTGGATACAGAAAATCTGTATGTAGACTAGACTAGTTACAGGAAAGGCGGGAAAAGCGCAAATGCAGTCTTTTAAACCAGAAAGTTGAAAGAGATGGAGGAACTCCCCAAATGGCCAATAAACTACAATTTCTGGGCCAGAAACCACTCCTCTTGTGGTAGATAGGCTACCTGGTGCTTACCACTCCCACTGATAAGCTAAAAGGCTTCCCTCCAACACAGAAAGGCTTAGGGGGGCTCAGAAGCTTACAAACAGTCCTGGATACAGCAAATCTGTAGTTGAACTAGACTAGTTACAGGAAAGGCATGAAACAGGTGCAAATGTGGGCTTTTAAAACAGATAGTTGATAGAGATGGAGAAAAACTGCCCAAACGGCCAATAAACTACAATCTCTGGGCTAGAAACCACTCCTCTAGTGGTAGATAGTCTACCTGGTGCTTACCACACCCACTGATAAGCTATAAGGCTTCCCTCAACACAGAAAGGCTTGGTAGGCTCAGAAGCTTATAAACAGTCCTGGATATGGCAAATCTGTATCTGGACTAGACTAGTTACGGGAAAGATAGGAAGCAAGCGCAAACATGGACTTTTAAACCAGAAAGTTGAAAATGATGGAAAAACTACCCAAATGGTCACTAAACTACAATTTTTGGGCTAGAAACCACTCCTGTTGTGGTAGATAGGCTACCTAGTGCTTACCACTCCCAATGATAAGCTAGAAGGCTTCCCTCCAACACAGAAAGGCTTGGGAGTCTCAGAAGTTTACAAACAGTCCTGGATACAGCAAATCTGTATGTGGACTAGACTAGTTTCAGGAAAGGTAGGAAACAAGCTTAGAATTTTTTTTACAGAAAAGCAGCTAAAACAGCACTAAAATAATTCAAGTGCAGTGCAAGCTAGCACACTATCAGCTGAGAAGCACACTCAGTCAGAACTCAAGAAGATTTTTTCCAATTTTTTTTCTTTGTTAGTAAAGTGGAAAGGGAGAAAGGAGGATCAGAAGATAATTCAAGGTTAAGAACCTAAGTGGGTTGGCCTTCTCAAATGTTTTCTCTGTATTAGGTAATATGAGCTAATGACACTAGACTGGGTGGAGTGTCCCAGATCAAATATATAGTAGGGGTAGGCAATTGTAAAGCCACCAAATATTAGAAGAAGACACAGATAAGGAGAGAGGGTAGGAACATAAAAGCTGTTAGACCAGTATTTAACACAGCGGGAATAAAGGTGGAAGAAAAAACAGCAATTTCAGCACAGATCAGAAACCAGCAAATATATATTCCTAAATCAATTAAGGAAAAAAAATAGAGTTTCTAACAATGAATGCAGAGATTTACAAACAGGGAATATTACTTACACCAGCAAGCCTTGAGACAATCAAATAAAACACAAAAGCTGTTAGACCAGTATTTAACACAGCAGGAATAAGGGTGGGAGAAAAAACAGCAATTTCAGTGGAGATCAGAAGCCAGTAAATATATACCTAAATCAATCTAGCAAAACAATTAGGACTGTGCAGAACTTTGAACAGAAGTGCCAAAAATACTTATCTCTTTATATTTCAAATTGTTTGAGAGGCACTCTCACTCACAACACAAGGAATTTCTAGCAGTGAATGCAGAGATTTACAAACAGAGAATATTATTTACACCAGCAAGCCTTGAGACAATATTTTGAATATGTTGTCCTTTGGATCCCAACCACTGCCCCTCTTTACCTGAGTTAGTGGTAGCACGGGTAGATGTAAAAGATCCTATGCCACCTATCAAAAAGAGCATGGGAAGTTTCTTGTTGCATTGGACAAATTTCCCCTAGTATAAATATCACCTTAGGTTTCTCCTGAAAAGAGGCTACTAGCCTAGTGGGAATAACCTGGTCAACGAAGGATAAATAAAAATGACACTCTTTTCTACAATAATACAGAAGTATACATTATGATATCACATGTGCTACTAATATAAATAACAAATAAATTAATTATTACTCTGATGAATATAACCCATAAATTAGAGAAATGTATTTCACATTTATTCTGAGTGACAGACCTTTCTGTCTCAGCCTGTCAAGTAGCTTAGTCAGTCTCATGTGATGCAACTAAAAATCTTTACGAACAAATCATCTGTGATGTTCACAATCATCCAGATCTATTATTTCAAATACAGCTCTCTAAAATATATCTTACTGACACTCTAGACATAGGACTACCTATTAATGTCATTTAGCTGGATTTAGCCAAGGCATGAGACTCTGTCCCTGTTTCAGAAATTTTGCAAGTTATGCTGGCACTCAACATCAACTCATGTATGAAATCCTGTGTTGACAACTGGCTTTACAATAAAATATGTCAAATCAGAGTTGGAGACCCGACAATAGAGGAGAAGGTTGTCTTCATAAGTGTTCCTTAGGGGTTTGTTCTTGGATAGCTCCTATTTGGCTTACTTATGTCATCCTTTCCTATAAATCAGGATGTCTGGATTAAGAAATTTGCTGATGACACTAAGGTAGTCATATTATTAAGAAACAGCTCCAAGCAAGAAGGTCTACCAAGATTCTGGATGCACTTTTTTTGTCAGTTATGAATGATGCCTACTTTAATATAGTTGAATGTAGAGTTCTCCATTTTGGCACACATAATAAATAACGACTACCCTCCATATGCCTTACATCAAGAGCTACTAACAAAATCAGACACAGTTAAAGCCTTGTGAGTTATAGTTGATAAACATCTGAAATTGAAGCCAATCCTATTATAAGTGAAAGATGTGTTATTATAATAAAATATATATTGTGGACTCTTTGCATTAGGGATGATGAGGTATTGATTCTATTATACAAGACCTTAACTGGGCCATAAATAGATTACTGTGGGTCTGTTTGCATTTACCATTTATCATCAATAACAAAACAAGAGCAGTTTCAAAGAATGTTTACAAGACAAATAACCAGGGTATGGCAGTTAAAGCAGGACAGTTTGAAGTATTTAAATGTATTTAATTCATAATTCACAACAGCCAGTTACAAAGGAATGTGATTATAATATGTAGATGCTTTAATTTACATGTTTTAAAAATAAATTACTGACATCAACGGTGGCAGTAACATTTAAGTCTTACCATGTGGAAATGAGGAATAACAGCTCTATTGTTAAAATAGGTGCATTCTGTTCTAAGTTAAAATATGGTACCTTTTTTCTACGGAGCTCGCAGAATTTGGAATTTTCTGCCAACCACAATAAGATTTTTTCATCCAATCTGCCCAACTTTGCATATCCGCAAAACAAACAGCATCAGAACTACTAGACAAAGAGACCTAAATTTTGCTTGCTACATAAATAGGACATGTTGGAGAGACAGATATGTTTCTCAGAGAATTCCCATTCTCTAGAACAGGCTCCCCATCCATGTGAAGCAGAGTTCCTCTCTATCCCTATTTAAGAACAACATGGACCAATGGATGGATAATCAGAAAGTCATCCCTGGTCTGGCTCCTATGTCTGTGATGAACAGAGGCTATTATCAAATCACCACCTATATAAATAAAAATTTATGGGTCACACTTGGGTTGCATGGCAGACTTATAAGGTCTCTAGTGGTCGTTAGCCTAGTATACACCTATGAACCTACGAACCTATGGACAAATAATTTGGGGATAAAATGTATGATCTGTATCATAGTGGATACAAACATCTCAGCAGCCTTTAATGAGGTTTTTGAGTTTATGACCATACTACATTGAATCTCTGGCTCTGAAGATATATCAAAAGGTGACCTCTGAATATCCAGATATGCAGGCAAGTGTTAAATGTACACAGCTTAGCACTACTGTCATTTACCTTTATTTGCCATGTGCCTTGATTTGCATACTGTACAGAAATATATTTAGGAATAGAAATGATAAACTACTCTCACAATAGTTTGCAGTAGTAGAATACCTTTTAAATCAAATTTTCAGATTTTGAAAGCTTATACATGTCCATAGTTTGTCTAGTATTAAGACTGTTACCATGCTATTCAACAATTCATTCAGTTCAGCTTGCTTAAAAGTTACACCAAAGGCACTACTACTGTTTTCAGCTCCTGTTCAGTCCTTTCCCTAAGCATTATGTACAATCCCTGAGATGCATGTATATCAGAACTTGCTTCTGGAGAAATCTCAGTACAATATTATCTTATTAAATAATGCAAACCATCAAACAAGCAGCATACGTCTGGACAATATTAATGGAATTCATCACATTCTGTTCCAGATTATTTATTTTTGTTTGGTTTGTGTTTGTTTAGCTCTAAAAGAAATACTTGTAACTGTATTCTTGCTATCAACGTATGCTAAAGTTTTTTGACACTCTGGTTCAGTTTGTGAGAACTGTTAATATTTTACAGCCCTTCAAGCTGTTCTTCTTACAGACACCCATTTTATTTGCCCTAAAATCATTTAAGCTGTCTCTTGCACTGTGCTTTTAACAGACAATCTTACCAACATTCACATTAACATAAGGAACATCATTCTGGCTGCCCTACAATCATTCATAATGGCTTTCTTGTAATCATTCATACTGCCTAATTTCTGATAATGTGAGCCACTCAGTGCATATGTGCTCTGAATTCTCTTAGGTTCATAGGTTCATAGGTAGGTACTAGGCTATCTGCCCGAGGGCATTTATAAGCCTAGCCAGAGTGTGTCAGCTTTCGCCGCCCCATTGATTAATTAACTGAGCCTCTGTCAAGAAGAGCCAATGAAGTGATCCCAGGGGTGTATTTTCTGTTACTCATCCACTCGTCAAGGTTACTCTTGAAGAGTGTTAGTGAGGGGCTCTGCCTAATGTAGTTAGGAATTTTGTTCCAAAGCATGGGCAGTCTCTGTGATGAGAATCTATCCCTCCAGCATGTTCTATTTATTGTTGTGGCGAGGTTTAGCTCACTAGAGTGAGTGGCTCGCAGTGACTTGAATTTCTTTAGGTGGAGCATGTCCATCAATTCTGAGTTGGACATGGCTTTGTAAGTCAGGCAGAGATCACCTCTGAGTAAGCGAAATGCCACTGAGTACAGCCGTAGTTTTTCCAGTTGGGCTGCATAGGACATATGTTTGAGGCCAGTAATCCTCTTGGTGAGGTACTTTTGTGGTCTTTCCAGCTGTTGGAAGTGTCTTGTGAGGTACATCCCAAATGGGGCATTGCACTCTATGATGGGTCTGATGAGTGATGAGTAGAGGGGCACTATAACCTCTTTATTTCTAGATGCGAACCTTTTAGTAATTAGATGGGCTACATAGAAGGATTTCCTAACTACTTTGGCAATATGATTGTCAAAGGAGAGTTTATTATCTACCTGGGTCTCCAGATCTCTTATTACCTCTTCTGTATTAAGGGGGCTGCCACCTATGTGGTAATTCATGGGTGTTTTGTTTTTCCTAAATGGGATGACTATGCATTTTTTGTCATTTAGCTTGAGACCATGATGTTGACACCAGGTGTCTGTCTCAGTAAGGTCCTTTTGGAGAATGTCCATGTCAGCCAGAGAGACAATTATGGCTCCCGGTTTGCAGTCATCAGCGGACTTGGTTAGCCATAGTCCTCCTGTGTTTGCCTGTACTTCTGAGAAGTATATGTCGAACAGTAGGGGTCCCAGGACTGAGCCTTGTGGGACCCCATTCTTAAGCTTATAAAGTTTCTGGGAAGTGATCTGCATTTTACAAATAAACTCTTTGGAACATGAGCTTATGTTTCGTGTGCTTGTATTCACAAATAACTGAATCTTTTCGATCATTTCAGCTGATGACCTGATTAAGTAAATAGAGTATATGGAGATATACATGCAATGTTAGACCTTTTAGGATTCTGATATAATGTTATGTGTTCACAGTGATCAAGCTTAAATGTTTACAATTATTTTTCCTTGAATAATCAGCTTTTCTGACCAACATGCACTTTCATTGCTGTGATTATACTCACACACACTTCTGTTTTTCTTTGCCCTTTAGACTAACTTATTCTTAACTTGCATACCATACTGAAATGATTATGATGACCTCAGAGCTTCCAGATTAGGGTTTGAGATTTATATTACCTTTCAGTGTGCCTGCAACATCACCTTAAGGCTGCATCCTTATTTCTGGGTGCCATCTTTAATTGTGGGGTATCATTTGTATTTCTGTTTTGTTTACACCTTTTGGCTATGTTTTTCCTTGTTATCAGTTTCTATTTTTAATTTACACAATTCCACTGTTTCATGGTGTCTTTTCAACTGATTATTGATAATTTCTCTTAGGCTTCACTACAAGGCACTGAGAACCTAGTTTTCATTGGAGAAAAGGGCGAGAATAATTGATTGAGCATATACACTACCTGAAACAAAGTCACATCAACATATAGCCAGGCGGGGGGGGGGAGTAAAAAAATTTAGCTCCCATGATACAGTCTTTTGGCTGCTAAAGCACAGCAGAGCAGAACAGCACTAAACATCTAAGTGCAAGAATCAGGAACAAAGCAAAAAAAAAAAAAAAATATATATATATATAAATATATATACATATATATATATATATATATATATCTATATATATATATATATAAAATGAGGGTGACAATGCAGTGTAACCTTTTATTTAGTAATGTTTTACTGGAGCTCTTCTCCCCAGGCCACAGCTGAAAAGGGGCTTTGTCCGGTAGGATTTTCCCAAAAAGCAAATGTAAATGAATAAAATAATTAAGTAAAATATATATGTAACCTAGTATGGGGCAAAAGGAGCAACTGCCCAGGGAGCTAGCTGGTAAGGATCACAATCCAATTGATAATAAGACAGTGGACTGTCGGCAATGAATTACTGGGATTTAGTGTGGATCAGAATTCGGTGGTGCCATTTTATTCATTTCAACATTTGATGTTGTGTGGTGGCTTAAATGAATGAACTGTGTGCTTGTTTTTATTTATCAAGTTTATTTTGAGAGAGCATCAGCCTGGAAACAGGCCAGAGTGCCAGTTTGGCAGGCTATTGCTGTACTGCCCTGCCGGGGTTTTAGAAGTTAATAGCCCTGCTTCATCTGCAGTCACAGAAGAAGTGCTGAAGTGATTTAACAGTAGTAAATGGTTGC
Source organism: Protopterus annectens (assembly GCF_019279795.1). Taxonomy (NCBI): domain Eukaryota; kingdom Metazoa; phylum Chordata; order Ceratodontiformes; family Protopteridae; genus Protopterus; species Protopterus annectens. The sequence goes on from NC_056735.1 coordinate 140,298,393, forward strand.
TATATTTGTAGTGAGCTACTTGCTTAAGTTGCAAAGTATAACAGTTTCTTTTCTTTTCTTTCTTTTTTTTTTAGGTTCTCAGCTTTGAATTGAGGAGGACACAAGTTTTTGAGAACTGTACAAGTTAACAGATGCCCTATCTATGGTTCTGGGACAAAGTCCCACAGTCAGGTGCATTTTCCTAAATATTACTCTTTCCATTAAAAATGTAATCACAATAACTGTTGCATCACCACGTCTTTTCTGAACTATACCAATCAGGAAACACTAATGTCAGGCATTATTGAATGATTGTAATCCACTATGGTGTACAAGAACACCAATCATTATACAACTGACAGGGCAAAAATATTTGAGACCATCTGCAGATTTAGGAACAGTTGAAAGGTACAGTCCTACATGACAGCATAAAATATGCTGGGAATACTCAGTGATTCACATATGTCAGTGGTTCATGAATTGATGATGTTCAGGCCAGGCTCATCATGTCTTGCCTGACACAGCAGCATGGCTGCACTGGCTATGCTACTGTAAACTACTCTGTCTTATGGTGCACAGTGTTAGGTGCCCACATACAGCACTAACTGCGAGCATGTTCTCTATGGTTCACTTCCTTCAGTCTCCACTTGTCATCAGTGTTTAGCTATATATAACACAGTATACCACACAACATTGCACAGCAGAGGGAGCCAGAGATTCCCCTGCAATGACAGGCATTACAGCTTGCTGAGGAAGATGGAGGATCATTCCCATAACAGCACAGCAATTGAACAGATGTAACTCAGTCTTGTGAGTTCTCAGCACAAAGGGTTGCCAGTATAATGCAACTGACATTTGGAAACCTTGGCAGTTCATAGGGGGGAATCTTCCTCTCACTTCTTATATATCAGCACCTTGTCTAATGTTAAGTTTGACTCCCTCTAATGTCCACCACAGTCATTCACTTCTCAGTAGACTATATATATCACAAACACACATTTTTTCACTCTGCTTTTTGCATTAGTTACATGAGCAGCAATAGTTTCTAGAGGCCCTTGATTTCTAGTAACGAATAAATGGCTTATATATATTAAAGTTATGTATTAATATAACTATGCATCTGTATTGTACATTTTCATTCTTCTTCAACTGATGGGGTATCGGATCCAACCTCAGATCTGGCTTAGCCAAATTTATTAGACTCTCAGATGCAACTCTTGAGGTCCTCCCTTTACCCATAATGCCCCAGTTACCTTGCAAAGCCTCAGATCGAGTTTGATGCTCAATAAGCAATATATATATATATATATATATATATATATATATATATATATATATATATATATATATAGGTTTATGTCATAGTATCAAAAATCCACTTACTCGAAACGCACATGATCGAGATGACAACAGCAAAATGGCACTTCATCGACTCCTCACATTACCAACAGGTTACTGAGGGAAAGGAGGCAGTTGGCCAACAGTTTTAAGTATGGTCTTTTGTCCACTATGGTGCGATCTTGGAGTTAGCATATTTAGTTACGGGGGGTGTTCGGGGAAAATCCCCCACTTGTGTGAGTTTGTAGTGTTTTGCTGTGGTTTGTTTTTATTTTGGCCACGTGCCTTCTTTTCCTGGGTAACCTGTCAGTGATGTGAAGATTCAATGAACTGCTGTTTTGTTGTATCAATCGTGTGTGTTTTGAGTAAGCAGGTTTTCGATACTATGAATTAAACCCATAAATAAATAAATATATATATATATATATATATATATATATATATATATATATATATATATATATATACATCACTAATGTCAGAATTTCAGGCTAAGACAAAAAGGCAGACTAGTAGAAACAGTCTAGGGCTCAAACCTGGAACAGAGGTTCCACAGCAATTATAAGGTCACTCCCGGAGTTAAAGGAAAGGGGGGGAGGAAGGTGGGAAGTTGAGAAAGAATGAAAAAGGGCAACACTGATGCATAGCTATGGTGAGTAAATAACTTTAATATCTGATGTTGCCCTTTTCATTCTTCCTCAGCTGGTGGGACAGAGACCCCAGATATGTGAATCTTGAGTGGCCTCATGGAAGGATATTCAGGAGTACTGCAGAACCAAAAGCAGCCCTGATTCTAGTAGTCAAATCCATTTTGTAATGAGCAATAAAGTATGAGCATTAGACCAAGCAGCTGCAGTACAAATATCGTCAACTGAAATTCTAGACAAGAATGCTGATGATGTAGATATGGCTCTGGCAGAGTGTGCTTTAGAGGATCTGGGCAAGGACAAACCCTGTTGACTACAAACAAAGAATATGCAGGCGTGTAATGTAACCCATCCGGCTAAGGTAACTTTGGAGACTGGTTTGCCCATTTTGTTGGTGGAGAATGTGATAAACAACTGATCTGACTTTCTGAAAGCTTTTTTTCTATTTAGGTAAAAATGCAGTTGCCTATGTACATCCAATGGATGAAACATTTATTCACCTTTATTAGCAGTGTTAGGAAAGAAAATAGGCAAATTAATGACTTGGTTAACATTCGCTTCTAAGACTACTTTAGGCAGGAATGATGGATTGGTTTGTACGGTAACTCTTTGTGAAATATCAAAAATGGGGATTTGGAAGAGAGAGTCTGGAGCTAAGATACTCCTAGCAGATGTAATGGCCATAAGAAAGACAGTTTTCCATGAAAAGAAATTTAAGTCAGATCTAGCTGATGGCTCAAAGTCAAAGCTTGTAGCACAATTGTTAAATCCCAGGGGGTGTAGGGTCCTTGACTGGATGTCTAAGAAAAAGGTACCTTTAAGAAAGACCTTGCATAGTTTTGATGATGCTAAAGAGGAAGTATTTTCTCCTGACGGAATATTAGATATCACTACCAACTGCACTTTAATAGTAGAGAAACTAGTTTTTTCATGAAAGATAGATGTTAAAAACTCCAGAACAGCAAAAAAGGGGGCTGTGAAGGGGTATAATTATCTCTGTAGAGCCCAAACAGAGAATATTTTCTATTTACTTTTGTAGACTTTCTTGATAGAATCCTTCTGCGATGATAGTAATATTTGTCAGACTGGGGAAGAAAATCTGGGCTGTCTAACCATTAATGGAATTGGAGAAACCATGTGGTCAACCTGAGGGCTGTAATGTAAGGGGATGAGACAGAAGGTCTGGACTGGGGTCCAGTATCCAGGGTGGGTATCGAAAGTGAGTCCAAAAGAAGGAGAACCACATTTGATGAGGCAAAAAGGGGCAATGAGGATAATGGTGCTCTTCAACCTAAGTGCCTTTTGTAAGGATTTGGGAATTAGAGGTATCTGGGGATAAGCATAAAGGAGACCAGATGGCCAAATGTGAAATATAGCATCTCTCAGTGACTCCCCTAAAGGGGGATCAGGGCAAAGAATCTCCTGCACTCTTTTTGAGGAGAGAGGCAAATAGATTGCTGCACTACTGGAGAATCCTCTCTGCTACTAACTAATTGAGAGACCACATGTGAAGCATCAGAATGGACCTGCTGAGTTTGTCCACAAGTATGCTGGATTTCCCCAGGATGTGCATTGCCATAAGAAAGTGGTTGGAGGAGATCACACACTGAAACACTCTTACTGCCTCTCGACAAAGGGGATGAGCTCAGGATCCCCCCATTTGTTGATATATCAAACCACAGATATGGTGAGTGTTTGAATCGCAATTGTCCCAAGATGGGGCATGTCCTGGAAGGCCTGCAACACTAGGAGGACTGGTCTCATCTCTAGGATATTGATGTGTGAATTGTTCTCTTCTGGTGACCATGTGCCTTGGACCATCCTTCCCAATAAATGTCCCCCCGCCCCAGTTGGGAGGCATCCATGGTAACTATGACTATTGGGGGTGAAAGAACGAAGGGAGAGCCTTGAGAAGCTTCATACAACTAATTCCTTGTGTGAGCCTGATTGGTGAAAGCAAAAGATGATGAAAAGTTGACTACTGAACAGCTAGAATCCATTGGAGAATTTGCATATAAAACCAGGCCATATGAAGCAAGGTTATGACTGCTGACATTAACCCTAAAGTGTAAAGAATCAGTCTGGCTGGGGGAGAAGGATGCAACATAATTCACTCCAACTGACACCTGATGATCTGTACTCTTTTTGGTGAGAGGGAAGCTATCTGACTGACTGTGTTCAAATGTGTGCCTATGAACTCCAGGCTCCGAACAGGTTAAAGATGTGACTTGCAAAGCTTGACTGAGATGCCTAGGGATTGAAGAAACTGGTGCAAGTAGCCTCTGGATTTCTCAAGAAGATGCCTGGTTGGGGTGGTAAAGAGCCAGTTTTCTAGGTATGGAAACACTTAAAATCCTAGCAGTCTGAAGTGAGCTGCTACCACTGACATACATTTAGTAAACACTCTGGGGTCTGTGTTGAGACTAAATGGCAGGGCTCCGAACAGATAGTGACTGGCCCCCAGCCGAAAGTGCAGAAATCTTTGGGATTATTAGTTCATCTTGATTTGACAGTATGCGTCCTGAAGATCGATGGAGCACATCCAATCATCCTTGTGCAGAAATGTCAGAATGGACTCAACAGTGGCCATTTGGAACTTTGACTTCTTTACAAATTGATTCAAATTGTTGTGGTCCAGCAATGGTCTCAGGTCCCCTGTTTTCTTTGGCACTAAAAAGAATCTTGAGTAAATTTCTGGTCTGGTGGGACCTCCTGGATGAATCTTGTCTAGCAGCTTTTGAACTTCTAGCGTTACTGCTTCTCTCTGACTCGGTGGTAAGTTGGGGAGCCTTTTCTGTTTGTTTTGGGGAATTTGTGAAAATGGAATGAAGTAACCTCTGGATATGACACTCCACACCCAAGAATCCTTTGTGATTGAAACCCAGGTGTCTCGGTGCAGAGACAAGCACCCGCCTCATTGCCTCCAGAGATGAGCAGTCAGGCAACCTTTCAGGAATTCTCAAAGGGTTTATTCAAGAAAGAGTCTAAGAACCCCTGATTTTGCGGGCCTGCTCTGCTGTGAGGATGGCATCTTCCATTAGAATCTCTTATTCCTGCTAAATTGTCTTTTCTTCTCCTTTGAGGCTAAGTGTATTAAATACATTTATTGCTTCCTTGCCTGTGATATCCAGGAACACTGCACATTAGACTTTCATTGATATCTGTAATTCCCTTCATAATGAAATGTAGATTAAACTTTTGAAGTTAATGTTTCCATTTCTTAGACAAGCTACCATCTTGAAAACCACTCTTCTCCTTAAGCCACCCCTTCATCCCCCCATGATGAGGGCAAGCCTACAGACTTATATGTACCAACTCCAAGATTGCCATACCTTGGAAAAAAGGGAATGTTCTGAGAAATGGCATCTCAGACTTAGTACATTCAAGTCCAATCTTTCAGTCATTTAGTCTCTGCATTTCAGGACTCACTCTGGTGGGTCCTGACATTTTAAATGGTTACCCAGCTGCACACAATGGTCCATTCAGACAGCAAAGAACTCAGTGATGTACAAGGGTATATTGCCACCAGCTCTCTTGACAGGAGGTGACTGAAAGACACCACCTGGACAGGGAGCTGGTGAAGGCTGGTGAAGGCTATGCATTTCATATGTGTGCCACACATGGCAGCATGCAGTGGGTGGAATTCAAAACCATTCAAAACAAAAGTACTGCCAGCTCATAGTCTTGTTTATTTACCATTACTGTGATGTTGTCTGTAATCACCTGTAAAGGTTCTGGGGAACATCGATGAAGAAGAGATTTTTAAGGAGTGGTCATAGCTCATGTCTCATTGACATTGATATGCTTTGGTCTGTTGGAGGATTTTCATAGGCTTTGCACCTTTACTATCAATAGAAAGTGCCCTTTAAGCAAACTCTGAGGCTTCTATAATTATTGATAGGCTGGAAGGCAGAGGAGAAAAGGGAAGACCTGGATTTGCTTTTATTTGTAGTCTCCACTATTGACATTCCTCTTTGACAAAGCCCAAATTTGGAATCTGAAATTCCAGAAGATGCAAATGTTGGGTCCTTGTTTTTTTTAGAAACCATTGAATCTTTCTCTTGTGTAACCTGGAATGAGGAATCATGAGAATCAGAAGCCATGAACCCCAGGATCTTGAGATACTCTGTGTCTGAAGTCTGAGGCTGATTTGATTAGTTCAGGAAAGTTTCTAGATTAAAAAAATACACATTCTTCATCAAAGGGCCTTTTGCTGAGAGATGCCTATAAGACAGCTTATGTAAGCACTAACATACTCAATAATAAGCCCTTCCCATATAAAACATTTCCCCTACAGTAAACTTTTGATAAAATATCATCAAATTTGCATAAAGAGTACATTTTCACAAAGAAAGCCCAAAAATAGCTTAGAACCAGTGGCGGCTGGTGACTTCAAAACAAGGGAATGGGACTGCAGGAAGCAAATGAGGAGTGGTACTAAATGGAATGGTGTGGGGCTCAGTTACCATAAGTCAATGACCATCACCTGGCATCAAACAACAGATGGTGTCAATCATTTTCAACCACTACCTCTTTATCCACTCATTACAGCCACTTTAGAGACTCTCTTCACCTCAGTTATCTGACTGCGATCAACAACGCCAGTCTTAGGTGAACTGCAGCAGTAGACAAAGGATTCTGTGTTGACAATTACACATTTGCCCTGCACCTTTCCAGTTGTCTTCCCTGTTTCTCTCCATCCTAGCTCCACATGATCCGAATAAAATTATTTTTTATTTTCTTGTTTTTTTCCATACTTTATCTTATTTTTTAGATTTTTCCTGTATCCTTTTAACACACCAAGACTGATGTAATACGTGTGAAGGAAGTAACTGAATTAAGCTGGGTGCCTGGGGTGGCCAGATTCCCAGAAGTCATACAGTTATAGATTCTTTGAGATGCAGTCTTAGGCCTTTTTTTAATAACTTTTTGATTCAGTGATGAGCTAAACAAAAAATTATTAGTAAGGAAAGACATTAAGTGTTATTGTTTTCTTTCAAGGAAAAATAAGCTATGCCTGAAGCTTAATGTTCAAAGCTAACAAAACAGCAGTTCCCAATAAACTGGGATAACAAAAGCTTTTAAAGATATATAAATCTATACTGATGTGTCTGCCTGCCTACCCCTGCAAAAATAAGATATTTATCTTCAGTGTATCCCTCTGATGTTAGATCGGTGTGAAAATAAAAGCTTAAATGGCCACTGGCATATATTATACACCTGAGGAAAACAGAAGTCCTGGATAAAACCCTCAGTGACAAGTACCCGCAGACTCTCCAAAGATGAAATCACAACTCACCACAGAACCAAGCCCCCTGCTGGCAGTGGAATGCATTGCACCACTTTGCCAGTGATCTATTGCTTTGACACAGTGATTCTGAAACTGGGGTCCGTATGATGAATTCTAGGGGTCCACGGAGTTCCACTTTATTATTCTGCAGAGTGACTGTTAAAAAAAAAAACAACACAAATGCACTTCTCTTCTGTCTTCTGCGTTCGCGCTAACCAGCTGTTTTCTCTGCGTTTGTAAACAGGGTAGTAATAACTATTAACATCTGCATTTGCGGCTGACATGGAACGAGTGATTGCTTGCCCTATAGCACCATAGCAGCTATGTTTCTATTTGGCAGTTGGAACTTTGAGGGAAAGGTCAACAAATTGTTACTTTCCCTCCTGTCAGTTATCGCAGTTGTGTGATGCTGGTTGGATTCCTTCTGCAGAGCTGATCAAGGCAAGACTTTTTAAGATTTTTTTTTCTTTTGTTAGGCTGCTTCATATCCCTCATAGTTTTGGTGTACCTCTCATAAAACTGAGTTTTTTTTTGCAAATCCCTGACAAGTTATTGAGCAGTGAAGCCAGAAAATAGTTTGTATCCTTCAGAAAAAGCATAGCAATGCAAAACCTATCAACTTTGTCAGTCTGTAAGAGCAATATTTAAAAGGTGTTATTATTTTTTGGACTATGTTCTCCACATGGCCTTGTATGTGTGCCTGTTTCTCATAAAACTGTGCTTTTTCTGGCACATCTCTGGCAAGTCATTCAGCACAGAAGTAAGAAAATAATGGCAGATATTTCAGCTTTAGAGTTCATATCCTTCTGAAAATTCATAGTAATGCAAAACTTGTTTTTCTACCAACTTTGTAAGTCTGTAAGAGCAATATTTAACAGGTGTTCCTATTTTTGGGACTATGTTCTGCCATTATTTGTGGCTTTGTCCAGAGCACATGGTCTTGTGTGTGTGTCTGTGTATATGTGTAAGTAAAAGGGGAGAGGTGTGTGTGTGTGTGTGTGTGTGTGTGTGTGTGTGTGTGTGTGTGTGTGTGTGTGTGTGTGTGTAAGAAGAAGAGAAGTATGTGTGTGTGTGTGTTTAAGTGGTCCATAGTGTAGCCCTCAACTGTACAGGTTTTGGCTGAATGTCCAGATTTTTGCCTCATAATTTTTTTGTCTGTTTCTCATAAAATTGTGCTTTTTTCTGGTAAATCCCTGGCAAGTCATTGAGCATTGAAGTCAGAAAATAATGGCAGACATTTCAGCTTTAGAGTTCATAGCCATCAGAAAATTCATAGTAATGCAAAACTTGTTTTTCTATCAGCTTTGTAAGTCTGTAAGAGCAATATTTAACAGGTGTTCCCCCATTATTTGTGGCTTTGTCCAGAGCACATGGTCTTGTGTGTGTGTGTCTCTGTTTATATGCAAGTAAGAGGGAGACAGGTGCATGTGTGTGTAAGAAGGAGACAGGTGCATGTGTGTGTTTAAGAGGTCCGCAGTATAGCCCTCAACTATACAGCTTTTCGCAGAATGTCCAAATTTTTACCTCATAATTTTTTTGTCTGTTTCTCATAAAATTGTGCTTTTTTTTGGTAAATCCCTGGCAAGTCATTGAGCACTGATGTCAGAAAATAATGGCAGACATTTCAGCTTTAGAGTTCATATCCTTCAGAAAATTCATAGTAATGCAAAACTTGTTTTTCTACCAACTTTTTAAGTCTGTAAGAGCAATATTTAACAGGTGTTCCTATATTTGGGACTATGTTCCCCCATTATTTGTGGCTTTGTCCAGAGCACATGGCCTTGTGTGTGTGTGTGTGTGTTTAAGAGGTAGGAAGTATATCCTTTAACTGTCCAGATTTTTGCAGAATGTCCTTATTTTTGCCCCATGTTTTCGTCTGTTCCTCAGAAAAGGACTGAAGTTGCTAAGTAATTGACTCACATTTCAGTTTGACTTTATATATTTTTGAATCAGATTACAGAAGTGCATACTAAGAGAAATCCTGTTATTCTATCAATTTTCTTAGTTCATACGAGCAATACTTATAATCTGTCCCTATTTATTTTAGGTTTTGTTCAGATTTCTTGAGATTCAGGTGTGTGTGTTAGACAGTGAAATGCCCTACTTAGGGTTATCAGGTGGTTAGTAGTTTGCTTAGGCTCAAGCCCAGTATTTAGATACAGGAAATATAAGCCTGAATCCCCTCTACCCAAACTACGAAGCTGAATTTTTCAAGGAACTGACTTTCATGTGCATTTTTCAAGGAATTTAGTTTCAAGTTCATTTTCAAGGAATTGTTAACTTCAATGGAAGGCAAATTTACTGCTGCTCATGCTAAGTCTTTTTACAATGTGCAGCCCTTTTGTTGAGCTAGCTGCCAGCTAGCAAATGGTATCATCATTGTGGTATAGAATTTTAAAGCAGTGTTACTAGCACAACAAGTAGCATATTTGCATTCTGATGCAGAAGGCTATATGGGTTGTGCTCCCACACCATGTAGATGGATTGCTGATAATGTGTTGCATTTCAAGTGGGTGGGATGCTGCAGTCCTGAATATGTCTTCCTTTGGATGAGATGCCTGGTAACTTTCGAACTGTTTTCAGTTTGCCATCCATCCAATATTACCAGCTTACCATTTTTTACTGTAACATAGTAGGCAATTTATTCTTCAAGGACAACAGGCACTGAATTTGTAGATGAAACACTGAAATATAGAGTTGTTTGCTAGCAGCAAACTTTTCATTAGTTACAGATCTGTTTAAGGTGAAATTATTCAGGTGGCTTTTACTTCTGCAGAGATTGTGCATATTGACTGATATTGGTGGATTGTAATGAAAGAAGTTTGAGTGTGTGTGTGTGTGTGTGTGTGTGTGTGGGGGGGGGCCTGAATGTCCAACTGTTAGCAGCATTATTTTGAGCTCCTTAAACTACACAAAATTACAGGAAATCAAATCATCTATTTTTTTCTAGATACAAGACAAAACTGTTACTAAACTACTAATGTAAAGATATACCAACTTTTAGGATTTTACCTAAAATTTTCCTGTCAAAATATTTTGGAGAAAAACATCATTGTGGAAATGAGCAACATAAAGAACTCTGAATCTCTGCTGAAGAAAGATATACAACAGATGTCTTCCACTCTTCAGGATCTGTCATTAAAGATGAACAAATTTGCAGATAAACTTGACAATCTTAGAGAGAACTGTCAAAATCAGACTGACATCTTAAAAGAGATTCTTCAACAACAGCAATCCAAATTAGTAGACATTGAAACATTACTTACTGATATCGATGGAAGGCTCAAGGAAGAAAAGAATCAGGTTGAATTTCTCACCCAACAAAATAATTGGTTAACCAACAAGCTTGATGACCTAGAAAACAGAGAAAGAAGAACTAATATAAGGAATTTTGGTCTTCCTGAAAAGACTGAGGGTGAGAACATTATTTTATTCTTAAATACGTGGCTTCCAGAATTACTTGATTTAAAGGAAGGTTTATCTAATGGTACTGAGAGAGCCAATAGAGCAATAGGGAAACCTATGCCATCATCAGCTTCTGCTTCTCTCATGTCCATAATTGTCAAATTTCTTTCATACCTGGACAAAGATCTTATTCTCAAGTCAGCTTGGAGGAAAAGTCCACTAACTTATAAGCAGCACCAGATAAGATCTGACAATGACTATTCATCAAGAGTTCTAGAGCAAAGGAAGAAAGCCTGGCCATTAGTAAGATTGTTAAAAGAAAATAAAATAAAAGCCCATCTCATATATCCAGCAAATATCAGAATTTTTTTCTCAAATTGATTTAAAAACGTTCAGCGCTATAGAATAAACCATCTCCTTTATCAAACAACAATATAATCCCCATTCCTGAAGATATGGATTGGTCAAGTTCTTCCACATTAAAAAGATCTCCTGAGAAAAATAACTGGTTGGAAGTTGGGAAAAAGAAACAGAAAACTGAGCTTAAAAGCTATACTACTTCCAAATCTCTCAAAGTATCTACTAAATCTTGAGTTTTAAACTTCTGAACAAAGAGAAAAAAGTATGTATTCTTATATGTCTTTTTTGCCTTTTACTATACAATGTCTTTATTCATAATCTACTTTATACATAAAGTATTTCTTAATTTCTAGGTATTTGAATCTCTAAGCATACATAATTAGAGGGCTATGTCTGCTATGGTTGAACTTTGACCAATACTTAGATGTTTATTCACTTCGTTAATTATTAGCCTTTTAAGCTAATAACATTAATCTAGCAGTATTGTGATGATCTGTCCTTTTTTTTATATGATATAATAAGAAAACTATAATTTTGTTTTTCTTGTAGTATTGCTTTAAAGTTAACTGATTTTTATTCTCTGGGATTTCTTTTTTTAAGTTTCATGTTCATCGTTGATATGGGACACAGGATTTACAGAGATAAAATGCCTTAATTTTGCATTGTAACGGTTTACATGCTCAAATAATCCTCACACACTTTTTTCATAGCTCAAGCGCATGTATGTACTCGAGCTTCTTTTATGTAGCTTTTAACAAACATGATCCCTCTAGGTGCCTACAAAACAAATTCCATTTCTCTCTATTTTTATAAAGCAAAGCTAACTACTGTCTCATTTAATTTCTCACAGATTTGTATTCTTTACTGTTTATATACACGATTTCCTGAATTGTTTTTTTGTACTCTGCCTATATTCATACCATGCGTATTAGAATTAATTTAATTTCAACATTAAAAATACAAATAAGTGTTGATTTAGTCACCTTTTACAACATCTCTTTCTAATCTAGGAGACATCATGAAACGATAACAATCAACTCCATACTCACGTAACCACGCACATATGCGAACTGTTTTGCTGCTCTTCTTAAAGGGGAAATACAATTTAAACTTTTTAACTACAAGGGCTAGTTTTGTTATTCCATTGACGGTTTTATCCTCTGCTTGCTCTCTGAAAGTAGCCCTTAACAAGTTAATAAATACATAATTTAATATATACATATTCCTAAACGTAAAAAAAAAATAACTGTGTACTATGCCATTGTCTTTCAGACAGTATGTGGCATTCCATATTAGAGAAAGTACATAAACACAATTCTCTTTCTCTTTAACACCACATAATAGGGACAATACTTAAATATAACAACAAAACATCAAGCACCATATCAATTGACATATTTTTGAAATTAATTATGTTTATTAAATCTGATGGAATGAATGGAATGTTGAAATGTGTCTTCTGAAAATGATAAAAGTACATTTTCACTTCTTAATTACATTGATTATTTTAAGATAAAATATAAATACACACCCACACAAATAACATGCAGGCACTCAGTAGCTGAACCAAAATCTACTGAGAAAAGATGAGTGAATGTTCAATAAACCATTTTCCCTGGATTAAAAACGAGTTTTCTGTGGTGACTTGATGACAACAGATCAGTTTGATTTTATATATAATCACTCTGAAATGTTGATCTCCGAAAGGGAATAATATGCTTCATGCAGCTATGTGTTGACGATGATGCATCTTTAGCCAGAATAATGCTTTTCAGTAAATACTGCAACTCTCAAACAGATCATTATGTTATGGAGCTGATGGCTACGTGTTATGATGTTAAATACTATATTTAATAAACACAATATTGTTAGCATATCCAGTTTATGGCATTCCTGTTCAATTTACTATGTGATTCTGTTAATGTTTAGCTAGCTTCTTGTTGCTGCCGAATTACCCGAGTTCTAATTAGTAGTTTTCTTGGAAGTGTGCTTGTTGCGATAGGAAATGGCCAGTCATTTGAGGGTTTAACAAAGAAACATGGGAAGGCTGATTTGTGGTCCTCTTGTAGGTTGAGAGTGTGTACAAGGGAACCACTTAGAATTGTGTACTCTTTTAGAGAGTATTTCTACTTTGGCTGTAAAAGTAGTGAGGAAATATTTTGCAGGATGTGTTTTTAGTTAAAGATGTCAGCATTACATGTTTTATTTATTGTAGTGCTCAAGTTGAGTAGTCAACAAAATGCATAATACAAGCCCCACCTTAAGCCATCCTTCACCTTTTGTTTTTGAACACTCCCCCTGGAAGTAATACATTCAGAAGTAGTACATAGGCAAGATCTTGATATTTATTCATTCTTTTCTGATAACCAAATTCAAGGTTGCCGAAAAGTTAGATTAATTCTTTTCACTCAATGAGTTCAATGCAGTAAAGGTAGTATTGTGATACAAAAAAAAGAAAACTATCTTTTGATTGACAACATGTAGCCAGCAGTAATAAACATATGCTGATCTGATATTTCTAAGACTGCTTACACAAACATTATCCCGACCAACTAAATGAACATCTGACTAATATTTTAAGGTTGTGGGGAGAGTCTCCAGCAGCAAAAAAACATCTATGATGCTGAATGTATTAAAACACAGAGTGTGTAAAATTTATCTGAGATGCATTTCTTTTCATTAATGACTGTGTTTTGTATAGGTTTTGCTGTCAGATATTCTGTTCATAATGCAATGCATTTGGCTAATTGCAGTACATTGGGCAAGGTGCTTGCTTATTTACTTTTTAAAGGATGTAAATAAATTAAAAAAATTACAGGTAAGAAGTGTATTTAGCACAGTTTATGTTTTAGCTTGTGAGCAATATGTATATCAAGGTCATGTCAAAGTGAGCAATATATATGTTTTTAAAAATATATTTATTTCTGTTAGCCAAAAGTCCTTTCTCATTTGAACTGTCTAGGATCTTTTTGATTGGCTTGAATGATTTGTGCTGTTTCTACTTATTTAATTCTGGATTTTTTTGTTTCTTTCATGGCCTTCTCACACACATATAGTTCAATTAGAAATACAACTGTTAAAATAAAGCAAATCTTTATCCTTGTTATTGGTTAAACACCATCTATACTATTTGTCATCCTTCATTTGCAGATATGAAGTGGAAAAATACATTTTTGTTCCCTCAGCTATATGTAATACATAAATGCTTCTGAATAAAACTTAATATATAGTCTATTCACTGTGTAATCATGGGATAAATGGAAGGAAAAAATGAAAGAAAATAAATAAAAGAAAAAAACGTGATCCACATATATGCATTTTCCTAATAATTGTCAGAAATTCAGCACTTCGTGGCTTTTGTGATTTTGGTTTATTTTAAGGTCTGGGTATATATGGAAATGGACAAGATGTGTGGAATCTAAGATCAGTTTTTACATTTATTTTAGCGCTGTATTTGTATTCAAACATATATGTTGCTCCACATTTAGTAGGAATAAATCCACTAGCTTCAGGCAGTAATCATTTTAGAATCATTGCCTTGTTCCTATAATGCCCATATGTATTTGGTGATTTTTGATGGTATTAAATCCTAAGAATATTTTGGGGCACATTTAATTTCTTGGCTTTTGAAGTCAAATTGAATGGGCATTGAAATGTTAAATAGTACTTTAATTATTTTGTCATTTCAAAAGTGGTAAATAATTGGAGACTTTATGAAAAGATATTTATCAGAATATTTTTTTGTAGGTTCTGACAATTTACTTTCTAAGTAATGTTAGATTTTATTAATATAAGGCTGAAATTAATTATGTTGTAAATATGCTGAAAGAAAAAGCTTGCTTAAATGCAGAAACAGAGTTTAGTAATATGTGATCAGCAGTCATACTAAATGACCATGGCTTGGAAAAGGAATCTGCTGAATGGACATTTTTCCCTTACAGACTTAAAAACAGGATGTATGCAAGAGCAAAAATACAAAATCTGCTTTTAAAGAATGGATATTTTTCCCTTACAGACTTAAAAACAGGATGTATGCAAGAGCAAAAATGCAAAATCTGCTTTTAAAGAACACTGACATGTTTTTCTGCATATAAAATGGACACAATATGTTTCCTAAAATAACAGGATGGACACAATATGTTTCCTAAAACAACAGGATATGTTTATGACACTGTGACAATGTGTTTTCTCAAAAATATGTTTTTCTGCATGGAAAACAGGATATGGCACAAGAACAGATGTTCTTATACACAGATCCAAATAGAATACAGAACAATGTGTTTCCTCAAAAATATGTTTTTCTACATGGACATCAGGACACTGTTACAGGATATTCACACTGTCAGAAAAGCTGGTCTCTTACAAGACATTCTTAAACAAGGAAGCTTAGTATTAATAGAATAACCACTGAAAAAGGTGCCCCAATCAAGTAAACTGCTGTGGAATAGAACGAAACTGCAGCTCACCAAAAGAATCCAAGGCCCATAAACGTTCCCAAAGCTTTATTGAATATACAAACAGAATAAAACGTCGACCTAGGTTTCGTCCATCAAACGAACTTCATCAGAACACATATTATTACATTTCAACTCCTTATATATAAGTACCAGGGAACTGAATAAGCCTATTGACCAATGAAATTCATGTAAATCATAAACAGCAATTAATTAATTAATTATTTCATTTGTCAACTGAAGCCAAAAATACAAAAATGCATGCCCTGTGTTTAGACCAAATCGCATTAAATTAAATAAATTAAATAAACATATAATAAATAAATAAATGCGACCCCTCCTATAAAATGTATATATATATGTATAATACAATAATATAATACAAATAAATATAAATGTAAATAAAAATACATATATACATGAACATGCACCCTGTATATATTGTAATACCTTAATACTAATTAAAATATGTGTATGTAAGTATAACCAGCTGTCGAACAATGCATAAAAAATTATTACACCACCATCTAAATAATGGCTGAACATAATATAATACAACATTAATAAAAAAACCATATGCATCATACTAACTTTAAAACTATATTGTATGAACTGGGTCCGTGTTTCAAATGTCATGAACAGTAAACAAACAGAATGTAAATAGTAACATGTCTTAAATAGAAAAATGGGAAGAAATTGTGTATGTGTGTTAATAAATGTTAAAAATGAAATTGATGATTATTTATAGATAAAAAAATGAACTAAAAAAATGGCCCGACAATATAATTAAAATTCAATAAATATGTTTAACTGTATAATATGAATATTATTCCACAGCGGTTTACTTGATTGGGGCACCTTTTTCAGTGGTTATTCTATTTGTGGTTTCCGATTCCTGGTTTTAAGGAAGCTTAGTATTGTTTCTACAGGATAAGCAATTCTCCAAAATAAAATACTAAGAGGACTAAAACTGTATATAAAGAGCTGTATAAATCCAGTTATGTTAGAGGTATGGTAGGGACTCATTTGTCCTAAGGTAAATGTTATATCTCTCACATCATCTGTACTATATGAGAAGTAAAGTTGGAACAGTACTTTTAAGCTGCAACGTGGTTCCGTTTGGTTTATTATAAAAAGTTATTTGTTACTGCTCTCTAAAGTTGATGCTGCAAAGTATATTCTCTCATCAGTGTATATTCTGCAAGTTTCTGTATGCAACAGACTGTGAATGCAAATATAACCAGACTTTGAATTTTAGCAGAATCCAGCCAGCAAGACTGAGTGTCTTAAGAACACTTCAAATCCATCCCACAGCAAGAAGCAAGAAGCAAGTAAGCTCCATATATTTTTTTCAATGGCAAGCTAGCCTGCATTTGAACCTACAATCTGCAATTCAAACACAGGAGGAGTGATGGTAAGCCCTGCAGAGTGTCACTTCAGTCAAATTGCAGTAACTAACATTTGTACGTATGTGTAAATCCTAAACAGAAGTATTCCAGTTTATGCAGCTTGCAGTAGTAAAGTTTTTTAGACGTCTACAATACGGAGTGAGACTAGTTCAAGAAATTCGCAGTGCCATAAATTCTTCAAGAAAAGGTGAATGTCCACTAGCACAGTAGCCCGCTGCCTGTTGTGCTTCACCAGCTTCTCAAGTGACTCTGAAAAATTTCTAGCCATCTGCAATAACAGCTTGATCACCTGTTTTCGTGCTAACTGGTAAGACTTTTTTCTGTGTCACATATTTAGTGTGGATGATGTTAACAGTTTGTATATTCTTAAGATAGTTTATTCATAGACAGTTTGTATATTAGACAGTATGGATATTATTTATAATTCATGCAGGAGTAAACCAAACTTTAGTAAATTGCTATGTTGGTATACACAGCACATTAGTAAATGTAAAACCTTATTAGGGCAGGTTGATAGTAAGGCATTATGCAAATGTATTACAATATTTGACTGGTATCTCAAAGAAAACCATGTGGAAAATGACAAATATTTAGTGTGTGCTTCAACAAAAACTGCATTTTGTGTATTATGCCATAAAATAATATTGCATCATATTGCTAAAAAATAGACTGTAAAGACAGATCTGTTCATGATAAAGAATTAACTAAGGGTAAAGTGTTTCCATTACATTCTGATGTTGAACAGTTATGTCCTGTCACCACATGTGAGTCAAATCAGTTACTGATAGAACCCCTAGTACATTTTGTTACAAAGGAATGTAGTAAACTTCTAAAAGACAGACACAATAAGTTCAGGAAGCTTAGACAAGTTATACATACATCTTTTCAAAAGTGCATAGGAGTTTCAAATTCAGCAGAACAGCTTACTAAAGAATGTCAGAAAGACCATGCAACATTACTGGAAATTCAACAGCAGTTGCAGGATAAAGGAAATAAATTAGCTGAACTGACAGAGACTGGGAACTTTCTGCATACACAGCTAATCTGTGCAAAAGAAATATATTTTATAATATGTTTATGTTTTGAAAATGGTTAAACATACATGGTAGGATGGTAGGATCTGATGTCTGGACAAATCATTCTTAAATGTTTTACTTTCATTCAGTTAAAGCAAGACATCTATCAGTACTACAGTAAAGCAAAGCATATGAATGCCATTCTTAGCATAGTCAAAAGGTAAACAAAACAGTTATAGTGCATAAAATTAAATAAAAATTGTTAATAAGAATAAAAATTTAAAGTCACAAGACATGACATGCTTGTATAAAGATATACATATACAAGACAGACATGCATGTGTGTTCTTTTCATCTAGAGTACATCTGTTACAATACACAAGAATAACAGGCAGACAACAGCAAATATAAATAATATAAATATAAATGTGTTGGTTAAACTAATATCTATTTTGTTTTTTACAATTTGTTTATAATTATATAGTAACACCAAACAGTTAAAGTTCTGAATTAAAAAAAAAAATCACAGATGGTATTATTCAAACAGTTTTTGTAAAATTAATGGCAGGACAGTTAAATAGTTAAATAAATAAAAAAAAAAAATACTGAAATCCATGTAAGGTAATTGTAAAATGATGTATATTTATGTTATATAAATGCATAGTTATGCAAATCACAATCACATTAAAGGAAAAATGCCAAAAGAATTAACTATAGTTTACAGAGTATGAAATGTGAGCTCTGACCTTCCTAGACTGAATGAATAGTTACGTGAAATGCTGGAAAGATAAGATAAACAACAAGACTGATTGCCAGATAAGTAGCTTGAGTTTTTCTAAAGCATCATTGTTATTAAAACATAATTATTAAAATGTTTACAGGCAACACTATTTGGTAATTGTAATAAAATGCCACAATTGTATAGATGTCACTTATAATCTGTTTGCAAGTAAATGTTAAAAGGACAAAAAAACCTCAGTTGCATCAAGTACAGCCAGCAAATGGGCTATAGTAAACATACAGTTCAAATCAATTGTGCAGGAGGGTGTAAATACCTACTAGAGGTAATATACAGTAAAAGCTTTATTTAGTAACCTAATAAAATAAATGTATAACCAAAGTGTTGGGCTGACATACATTCTATTCTTGAAAATGAAAAGAAACGGCCACACGAAGTAAAGGCAAGATTCAAGGCTGAACAAATGTAAACCAGACAGCCGTTTATTCAGTATTAGTGAGCGCTTTCGGTAGAGAAATCTCCCCACCTTCTTCAGACAAATATTTTACAAGTCTGAGAAAATTTCAAACAGTTAAATACTGTGTATTGTTATGACATCACAAATAATTAATGCCAATAAAACAATTAATTAACTTAACCCTAAAATCTTATCACAACATGAAAAACATAAAATGTATACATGTATTTGAAATATTTAATACATTAGATGTATCATACCCAAAAGATTAGCAGCAAGCAAGCAAGATGTATTAAAATGAAAATTGTAAAAGTAAACCCCAAACTCCATTTCATTGGTGTTTATCATATGTACACATAAACCTTCAAATTGACTATCTTTTAAAACATATATACAGTAACATAAGTTACTAAAATAAAAATATAAATGTTGAAAAATGTCTAAATATCTAACAACCAATATTTCATTGTGTCTGTATATAAATATTGATTGCAAAAAACCTCCCAATCACTTTACAATATATATATATATATATATATATATATATATATATATATATATATATATATATATATATACTAAAATGTATATATGTATTGAAAAAAATATTAAAAAAATATTAAAAAATTATTATTATCTACCTAAAGCCAGTAGTTTGAGAAAACATTTAATAGACAGTATCTCATTTAAACCTGGGACAGTATATGAGGCAGTACGAATCTGCCAAAAAGCTTCCTGTTGTTCTAATACTATTTGCCAGGGACCCCCCCCCTCACCTGGGGTTGTACTTGTTGTAGCACTAAAAAGAGAAAAGCATGATCTTCATTATGGGAAATATGTTTTGCCAGTGCATTATTTAGACCTCTTTTCTCAATAGCGTAAAGGTGATCATATACTCTTTTTTTGAATGGTCTATCAGTTTTGCCTATGTAAAAAGCTGAACACTTTTTACATGCTGCCGCATAGACCACTCTATTAGAACTACAATTAAATGTTCCATTAAGATGATATTCTTTCCCAGCCAATTCGATGTTATTGCCAACATAAATATGTTTGCAATATTGGCAAGAACCACATTTTTTCATCCCTACATTCTTAATGTTAGATTTAATTTTTCTCCATTCTAGCAGTTGTTTCAAATTTTGGCCTCGCCTGTAAGTTACAATAGGCCTTTCACCTACCAGGTTAACCAGATGCTGATCATCTAAAATGATCCTCCAATTCTTACGAACAATATTAAAAATTGCATTAGCATCAGTACAAAAAGTGAAAAGAAATGACAAGTTAGAAAAATTATTGTCAACTACAATTCTACTGGTTATGTTTCCTCCTCCAAGGAGTGGTTTAAAATGTCCGGACTCTCTTTTTGTATACACTTCTTGTTTTAAATCCTCCACAAAATTCAGAGGATATCCACGTGCCAAAAACATGGATTGGATGTTCTCACATTCAGTTGTAAAGTCTACTAATTCAGAGACCATTCTGGCTGCCCGGACAAATTGACCCTTGACTACACTTTTTTTCTGGTGTAAAGGATGAGAGCTAGTGAAATGTAAATAAGTATTAGAAAAAGTAGTTTTCCTATAGATAGTTGATTTAAATCTCTTCATAACATCATCTTTACTTATTTTAACATCGAGAAAAGTTGTTTCATCTAAACTAACAGAATGAGTAAATTCCAAAAAGTGTGTCATTCCAGATAACTTCTCTATAAAAACTGGAATAGATTCAAAAGGGCCTTTCCATAGAAAAAACATGTCATCTTGGTACCTAGTGTACCAAATGACATGTTGTTGGTATAATTCATTTTGGAAAAGGCATTGGTGTTCCCACGTTGCTAGGACGCTATTGGCAAATGTGCATTCGCACGGTGAACCCATAGCTATCCCACTGGTTTGAAGATAGAAATTGTCCTTAAAAATTAAAAAATTATTTTTAAGCATAATATCCAGCAATGTTTCCACCAAATACATATTTTCCTTAGATGCCCCTTTACGGAGCATAAAATCCACTGTCCACTGAATACCTAACTCATGTGGAATAACAGTGTATAAATCTCTAATGTCCACTGTAAGGAAAGTAAAAGTGGAATCATAAGGAATTTTGCTGATGTTTTCTAAAAAGTTCCAAGAATCCTTGCAAATTTGCACTTCTTTTTTAAGTAATGGTTTAAGAATGCTATCAACTAGTTTCGCTGAAGCATATGTAACGGACCCCCTCCCATCCACTATTGGTCTGAAGGGAGGGTCCACTAAAGTTTTGTGGATTTTCGGGGTCCCAAAAAGAGTTGGAATCCTAGGAGCTGGCATGATAAGATATTGTAATGTATCATGATCTATAGTTCCTTCTAAAAATAAATCATCCAAAAGTTCCCTGATTTTTTTATTTGCAATATTAACCTCATTAATACTTGAAAGAATATAGGGATCTGTGTTTAGATATTCCAACATCTTGTTTTCGTATTCAAAATTGTCCATCATGATCAAACCCCCACCCTTGTCAGGGGCCATAACTCGAATTTGGCATTCATTAAGCAACTGAATGAATGCCAATTCGTTATTACTCACATTCAGTTTCTTCCGCTTATTTCTCCCTGACAGAAAATGTTGACTGTCAGCCATAGTTCTCAGGTCTAACTCACACATTTTCTCAAAGAGATAGAGAGTATTGCTAAGCGGAGGGTTAAAAATACTAGAAACTCTGTGAGTACTAAGTAAAGAAGGGGTGTTTCCTAGTAGAGATGTAAGATTTAACTTGCGGACATACAGTTTTAAGTCCACAATGGTATTCACAAGGTTACATTTTCTGTCCGGAACAAAGGACAAACCTTTTGCAAAAAAATTAACAATACTTTCATCAATTATTAAAACTGTATAATTATAGATTTTAAAGTCTCTCTTTGAGTTATACAAAATTGTTGGCCTCTGTGTAACAGTCACCACATCAGCAGGGTCAGTTGTGTCATCAATCAACGTCTCCGCTGATTGCCCCTCTTCTTCCTCTGATTGCGTCCACGATAGTTGTTGTTCGATGACGCATTTCATGTGGTGTTGACCCTGTGAAAACCCTGATTACTCTCTTCAACAGGCGCCCCCTCATCAGGAATCCGAGCGTTGTTGTTGGCATTCTGGCCATTATAGTTGTTATTTGCCCCATTGTTCCTTAACTGTTCACTTCTGCGAACTGGTTGTGGTTCACCTTCACCCATGCCATCACTGGTGTTAACATTAAGATCAAAATTCTCAATAGTATTCTCTTCTATGGGTTCCTGTCTCCATGCTGCAACTTGACCCAATGGGGGTGGGGGATAAGCCCTATGGTTTTTATAATCAGACATGTCCCTATCTATCTTCCGTTTTTTGTTAGTAACCATTTTATTAATAGAGGTTTCAATGCTGGACAACACCCTCTGATAATCAAACCTATATCTAACAAAGTCCACATGTTGTTTTAAAAGTGACTCAAGTTTAATCAACTCCTCTTGTAAACCACATACTTCCATTGAATAAAACTTGATTAAGCATTCCATAAAATCCATCCCCTGCTTGTCAAACAAACAGAGAAGTTCCTTGTGGAACTCAGAGTTCCTTATGATCCCAGATGGGAAACGCCATTGGTGCAGCCCCTTCGGGACAATGTGCTTATTAATACACTCAAGTAAATAATTCTTACAGCATAGGGCAGGTAAACAGTGCTGAAGTACTACAGGGGGAGGGGCACTTTCTCAGTTTTACACTGACTGTATAAGGGGGAGGGGCACTTTCTCAGTTTTACACTGACTGTATAAGCAGTACTGCACAAGGGTCTGAAATAAAGCTACTAAAAAAAATAAACAACAAGGGTCTGAAATAAAGCTACAGAAAAAATAAACAACAAGGGTCTGAAATAAAGCTACAGAAAAATAAACAACAAGGGTCTGAAATAAAGCTACACAAAAATAAATAATAAGGGTCTAAAATAAAGCTACAGGAAAAAAAATATCTCATTCCTTCTTGACAATACTCTTTTAGGGAGAGGAAAAACAGGTATTAGTGTATTAGAAATACTGGTAAACTGGATTAAACCTGACAGGATAAGATATTTTACAAGTTGTTAATAGCTATCATAATGGTTATTATTGTATTTACAACCTGTTAAATTGTAAAGCTATACAAGAGATGGTTTAAAAAACAAAAGATGATTTAAAATTGCTTTATTAAAGCTATACAAGAGAGAATAAAGATATGCAAAATGCATAAATGTTTCTAATAGCAAGAATGGTCACTATTTTTAATATGTTTTTGGCAAAACAATGTTGGTATAAAAAGCATGAATATTTTTAATAATTGTTGAGTATGTAGTTTAAAATAACAGGACATATGAATTTGGTATCAGTTCCACTAGATATTTCTAAAGAGACAAACATTTTCCAAGATTTTGCTTAATATTAATGTTATTAAATTTGTAAGATTAGACTAAATGTACTTTACGGTCTTTGTATGTACAAATGTAGAAAATTTCAGTACAAATGATAGTCTTTGCATGTACAAATGCAGACAAATTCAGTACAAATGAAATTAATGTCTAGTGATGAATATATGTGAAAAAAACATATTTAAAGAAAACAATGGGTCCAAGATACCTACGAAATTGAAATGCATAAATAGCAAACAGTCTGTGTAAATACATACTAATCAGGATACATTGTAATAAGTTCAAAAGTAATTTGTCAAGTTGTAATATCACTGGTTTTACCCCAGTAAAATAATTGCTTTCAAATATTGATTATCTAAGCCCAGTTCAGTACTTTACCAAGATGTTAATGGGCAGTTCAAAGACATGACCACAATGTTATGGTTAAAATGACATTGAAATTGTGTGTTTTCAGTAGTGTATAAATGCTTGCAGTAGCACATAGTTATTGTCTCTTATAGTTAATTCAACAGTTGCAAAGAGTTAATGAAACAGTTCTAAGTTATAAATGAAATTCTATGATTGCAAAATAATAAATTGATTAAGTTAAACTAAAGCAGACACAGCTCATAACTGATAAAATATTTTCACAGAATGGTCTGCAAAAGAAAAAGTTGTTAAATACATTCAGTTTTTGGTAGTAATACATGTTTTCATTGTATTAACTATGTAAAATTGCATTTTGACTTGTATCAAAAAAGACTAAAGGTTTTGTTTCTTAATGTGTTTTCTATATAAAATGTTTTGAGTATGTTTAAAAACAGAGGGAATTGTTAGATTTTATTAATATAAGGCTGAAATTAATTATGTTGTAAATATGCTGAAAGAAAAAGCTTGCTTAAATGCAGAAACAGAGTTTAGTAATATGTGATCAGCAGTCATACTAAATGACCATGGCTTGGAAAAGGAATCTGCTGAATGGACATTTTTCCCTTACAGACTTAAAAACAGGATGTATGCAATAGCAAAAATGCAAAATCTGCTTTTAAAGAACACTGACATGTTTTTCTGCATATAAAAATGGACACAATATGTTTCCTAAAATAACAGGATGGACACAATATGTTTCCTAAAACAACAGGATATGTTTATGACACTGTGACAATGTGTTTTCTCAAAAATATGTTTTTCTGCATGGAAAACAGGATATGGCACAAGAACAGATGTTCTTATACACAGATCCAAATAGAATACAGAACAATGTGTTTCCTCAAAAATATGTTTTTCTACATGGACATCAGGACACTGTTACAGGATATTCACACTGTCAGAAAAGCTGGTCTCTTACAAGACATTCTTAAACAAGGAAGCTTAGTATTGTTTCTACAGGATAAGCAATTCTCCAAAATAGAATACTAAGAGGACTAAAACTGTATATAAAGAGCTGTATAAATCCAGTTATGTTAGAGGTATGGTAGGGACTCATTTGTCCTAAGGTAAATGTTATATCTCTCACATCATCTGTACTATATGAGAAGTAAAGTTGGAACAGTACTTTTAAGCTGCAACGTGGTTCCGTTTGGTTTATTATAAAAAGTTATTTATTACTGCTCTCTAAAGTTGATGCTGCAAAGTATATTCTCTCATCAGTGTATATCCTGCAAGTTTCTGTATGCAACAGACTGTGAATGCAAATATAACCAGACTTTGAATTTTAGCAGAATCCAGCCAGCAAGACTGAGTGTCTTAAGAACACTTCAAATCCATCCCACAGCAAGAAGCAAGTAAGAGCCATGTAATTTTTTTCAAGTAACTATGTAAATATGTTGTGCGTTAAGAAATTAAGCAGATATTGTTTTTTCTAATTTGAACAAAAAGTCTAACAGATCTCATATTTTTGAAATAACTTTAGCTTTTAAACATTATAGTTGTTAGTTATCTCTATCTAACATATTCCAATGGTCTGATTAATGTTTTTGAACTGTTTTTATGCATATTTTAAAAAGACACTAAAAACAAACTAATTGTGTTAAGATGTTACTAATATTGATTTATTTCTGATATTGTTACATTATCTTTCTGCTTAGCTGGACAGTATAATAGCTTGTTCTATATCATAGAGAAGTTTATAATTTTTTTTATTAGTTGTAAAACTAAGAATACTTAACTGAATATTATAGGTTGTTTTAATGTTCTATATGTTTTTGATTCATACATATGTTTTTTTACTAACTATATGTGAAAAATTTAAATAAAAAAATAATCTGACAGACTGATGCACTTTAACATAAAGGTGACAACTAGTATGAATCCTGTATTGCATCTTAGATATTGAGAGTCATTTAAACTGTCATCAGGATTGATTGAACTAGTGTAAAAATGGTATGCTAGAAGATATACAGGGTTTTTATTGATTATTATCTACTCCCATGTTTTTAGGGAAGTATCTTGAAATAAAATGTTTCTGTCCTGATTCAATTATAGTATTAGTATACAACATTCTCTTTTTTAAGTTTCTTAAGGTAAGATACAGTTATTTTATTATTATATAAAGGGTTATACACATGAACTCTTTTTCACATTCTCACATAAAGAAAATGAGATATCAATCACTTTCTTCTATTTTTAACTTTAATTTAATTAACTTATATTAATATCCTGTTCCTGTATTCCTATCAGAGCTCAAGCTCACTTTGTTTGATTTATCTTTTGGTTTGATGGATAATCTGATAGAGCAATTCATATCTATCAGATTAGGGGTGACTTTCACTCCATGTTTGAAATTGTTTTTTTATGATTATTTCATTACTTATAAAATATGTATTTAATTACAATTTCTTTCTTTTTTTTGTTAGTCTGGCCTAAGATGATCTGTCATTACCACTCTAATGTAGGTAGAACATGCATATTACCAATATTTTGTCTATAATAAAAACTAATAATAGTATACAACATTTAGTCTTGGTTAATATTGCGATTAAATCTTATTCAAATGCAATATACTAAAAGGAATTAACATTACCATCTCTTAATGTTAATAGATTAAATAATCCAAGGAAAAGAGCCAGTTTTTTTTAAAATACTTAAAAATCAACAAGACACTAGTAATATTTTTACAAGAATCCCATTTTAAGGCTAATGATAAATTTGTGTGGAATCCCAAGGATTATACAATACTATCTCACTCATCTTATAACAAAAAACAAGAGGAACCATTACATTATGGAAATAAAGTATCACAGTGCCTCAAATAATTTCTAAATATGAAGATAGAAAGGACTACTAACAATAGTAATAATAAAATATAATAATAGAATTTGGACTCAAATATTTTTTGGTTTCTAGGCGTAGGAATGGCAACAGTGAGGAAACTTATAAATCAAATTAATACAGTTCAAAAAGGGGTCCTAATTTTAGGTGGAGATTTTAATTGCATGTTAGATAATTCTGATACCAGAAATAGTAGACCTATTTGTCTATCTCCAATGGGGAAAATTCTTAAAGACTGGACTAATGGCTTAAATTTGATTGACACCTTTGTGTATAAAGATAACACCTCTTTACTCTATTCACATAGAGATTATAGATTCAATACTCAAACTAGAATTGACAAACTTTACATATCCCAAGATCTAAACATGAAAGTAATTAATTTTACAATTTTGCCATGCTCTTTTTCGGACCATAATTCTTTTATTCTTAAAATAGAGTCTGACTTTAAAAAATTAAACCCAATAACTAGAATTCCTGCCTATATAATTAATTTAAGGCAATTCAAACCATGGCCACATTCAGAAATTAATTATTTTTTAGAAACTAATTATTCAGAAGATACAAATACAGTTATTTTATGGAACACATTAAAGGCCTTTATAAATGGAAAACTCTTTCCTGGTATAAAAATAAAACCAAAGAATGGGAATCAGAACTGCAGAATATACAAAAACAATTAATTGATTTAAACTTAGATGATTCCATTGATGCTTCCACAAAGAAAAAAGGAATATATCAGCTAAATAAAACATATAATGAAATAGTAACACATAAGACCAATTTAGCTTTAGAAAAACTGAAAATTAACTCATTTTCAATGTCTCCTAAATATTTACATATTTTATCAATGAGAATAAAAAAATCCACTGAAAATAGTATCATAAAAATTATACATGTGGGTAAAAGTAACAGAGTAGTTTCGGATATCAGTGATATTCGTGATGCTTTTAAACATCATTATGCTGATTTTCAAACCAATATTCTTAACCCAAATTCTTTAGATATAGATATAAACTTATCTAATATAAATAAATTACCAGAGAAAGATGTACAGCAACAAATTTCACTAAAAAAGATAGTTGATAAAATTAAGCAAAGCAAAATAATAAAGCTCCTGGAATAGATGGAATCATAAATGAAATATATAAATTATTACCAACTCCTGCCCTAACTTTATTTCACAATGCTCTAAATGTAATTCATTTTCAAAATTTAGTTCCTCCCTCTTGGAGATATTCTTTAATTACCCCCATTCTAAAAGAAAATGAAAATGCAACTTTGTGTAGTTCATATAGACTTATTTCACTTCTTAACAATGATTATAAAATTTTTACAGAGATTTTAGTAAATAGGATCAAGAAATCCTTAATAAACATTACACATGAAGATCAAACAGGCTTTATTTACAACAGACAAACACATGACAACAGTCAAAGGATTCTCACTCTTATTGATGTTATTAATAGAGATAATATAGAGGCTATTTTAATTGCCATTGATATCAAAAAAGCTTTTGACACTTTACAGTGGAACTTTCTTTTTAAATCACTAGAAATTTTTGCTTTTCCCTCCCAATTTATACATCTGATAAAAAGTCTATATAGTAACAAGCTTGCTTATGTAAAACTTGGTCCATTCACTTTGGAAGGCATAAAAATTACCAAATGAGCTAAACAAAGCTGTCCTTTGTCTCCTACTTTGTTTACCTTAGCCGTTGAAATATTTGCAATCAATATTCATCAATCACCAAAAATAACTGGTATTAAAATTCATGGACAATTCAACTCTAAAATCATGCTTTTTTGCAGAAGACATTCTTCTAACCTTGGGAGTTTCAGAAGAATCTTTCAAAGAATTAGATTTGCTAATTGCTAAATTTTATCTTAATTTAGTTTAAGAATAAGCAACAAAAATCCAGATATATGATACTAAATATTTTTATTTTATTTATTTATTTATTTATTTTACATTTGTTGACCGGGCTGGTCCAGCTGGATATATTTCCATTTTCAGTAGAGGCCCGGGGAGAAAAGCTCCACATATAAACAACAAAATGTTTTACAATGTACAAGAAAAAGTATTACAATTTGAATAATGGGTAAAACTATGAAACAAATTACATAAAACATAATGCACCTACAAATAATTTTTACAGTATGAATATCTAAGGCAATTACCAATGCATTGTTAAGATACATTCATATCATCAGTTATTCTAGTTTACTCCAGTCAGTTACTACTTCCAAGGGAGTAAGCAGTAGTAGTAGAAAAAGGAAGAAGTATAAAGATAGGCAAGAATACTACTTTCAAGGATACATACAAAACCTAAGTAGTTCAGATTGCTTATGGGTGCTACTACTTCAAAGGGGTAGACAACAAAGAATGGAAGAAAGTAGGAAGTCTAGAGATAGCAGCAGAAAAATCCAGAAGATTAGACTGGGTAACAGCAAGGGCATAGCCAGTGAGTTTTAAGGTGTTTCTTGAGACTTTGTTTAAAGAGAGGCAGGGATGGTAATGAGGTTAGGTCAGACGGCAAGAGGTTCCATTGTTTTCCAGCGGTATTGGAGAACAAGGAGTCCCCAGCCAAGTTATTAGACTTGGTGGTGCTAGCTAGAAGTTTGTTGGAAGAGTGTAAGGAATTAAGATTTCTATAGGGTGCTATAAGGTTGTTCAGTATTAGTGTGTTGTTGGGTTGGTAGAAAATCCTATGGACAATGGTAAGTTGGGAAAATATCAGAATGTTTTTTAGTTTGAGCCAGTCTAGCTGATGAAGGTTAAGACAGTGGTGAGTTCTATATGGGTTTCCAGTGGCAAATTTAGCAATACTATTGTAGGAGTTAGCTAGTTTAGTAAGATTATTTTTTTTTTTAGATTTATGTAAATGGGTGCAGCATAAAGAAGAGTTGAAATTAGATGGGAGTGGGCAATAGTAGTTCTGGCTGTTGGAGTTAAGAAGGGTTTTATCCTATATAGGGAGCCCAATTTTTTATTTGCAGATTTAATGGTGTTATTAATGTGATTATCAAAGGTGAGGTTATTATCAGTTGTGATTCCTAATAGTTTGGTGGTAAAGCTGAGGGATATAAGGGTGCCATTATTGGATCTGATGGAGAAATCTATGGGGGAGGACTTACTGTTTGGTGTAAACAGTAGTAGCTTGGTCTTTTTGGCATTCAAAAGAAGGCACCATTTCAAGAACCATGACTCAACTGTATTGAAAGTTGTCTGGGTTAAAGATTGAAGTTCAGATATAGAGTTGTCAGAGCATATGATCGTAGAATCATCAGCATACAGTTATTATGTATATATTGTATACAGGTGGCTTGAGGGATAACTACATGAAGGTCATTGATGAATAAAGAGAAAAGAAGAGTACCCAGAATAGAGCCCTGAGGGATTCTGAGGGAGACTAGCAGGTGGGATTATAGTTGATTCTCCCAAAGAACTGCCTGTTGTCTGTTACTAAGGTAGGACTTGAACCAGATAATTGCTTTGGCATCTAGAGCAAGGGATGACAGAGTATTTATGAGTAGGGGATGGTTAACCATGTCAAAGGCTTTTGACAGGTCGATAAAGAGCGCTGATGAGAGGGTGCTGTTATTATGGTTGTTGTTAATGAAGTTGGTGAAGGATAGGAGAGCTGAGGTGGTACTATGATAAGGCCTGAAACCATGCTGGCAGTTTGCTAGAATGTTATGTTGAGTTAAGTAGTCCATTAGGTGATGGTGGATACATTTTTCCATAATCTTTGCTAATGGTGAAAGGAGAGCTATAGACCTGTAGTTAGAATAGTCGTTAGAGTTACCTCCTTTATGTAAGGGGATAATGTGGGAGATTTTCCAGAGATATGGAATGGTTCCTTCAATTATGGTATGGTTTATCAGGATGGATATAGGATAGGCAACTACTTTAGCTGCTTGTTGAAGGTATTCAGATGGTAACTCATCGGCAGAGGGGGTACAAGGCTTAAGTTTGTGGATAGGTTTTTGGATGTAAGAGGTAGAGATGGGTTGTAGTTGGAAATTTGGCTGAGTATCAGGTGGGGTGTTAGGTAGATCTGAGTTGTCTGAGGCTAGTTGACTGGCTAGAGAGTGTATGGTGTCTGTGAAAAAAGTATTAAAGGCATTGGCAGTTTGATGGGAGGTATTGTTTTCTGACCCTAGAGGGGAAGGAGTGCTAGAGTGGCCAGGACAAAGGAGTTTATTTAAGCTTGACCAGAATTTTTGTGGATTATTGTGGTGAATTTACTGCAATTTACAATAGTAGAATTTTTGTCAGAGAGTATTGCTTTTTTGTAGCAATTCTCAACTGTCTAAAGGTTTGTTGTTCAGAGGTATTTCTGGTTGCTCTCCACTTAGCCCAGGATTTATTTCTAAGTAACATCTTTTGTCTAGTATCTTTTGAGAGCCAGGGGGCAGGTTTGGACTTTATTCTAATAGATCATTTAGGTGCATGCTTGTCAAGGATAGTTAAGAATTTGTTATTGAAATATATAATAGCCTCTTCTAGAGGGAGAGTTTTTAGAGGGTTCCAGTCACAAGCACTAAGTTCTGTTAGAAATAATACAGGGTTAAAGTGTTTGTTAGTTCAGAAAATCTTATAATTGGGGGGGGTGGTAATGTCATTCTTTTGTCTTATGATGTAAGTAAGCATGTGATCGCTTACATCATCAGGCAAGGTTCCTACTTTATAAGTATGTTCTTGTTTATTGATTAGAATTCAGTCTACAATAGTTTCTTTTTTGTTTGGTTTGTTAATTCTAGTAGTGGTGGTGATTGTTTGGTTAAAGCCATGCAAATTAATATGAAAAGAAGGATTATATGTATTGATACTATTCCAGTCAGTATTGAAATCTCCTAGAATAATAGTTTCTTGTGGGTAAGTAGTAGATATCCAGCATAGGGTATCCTCTACTGTAGTAATGTTATTACCTGGGGGTAGGTAGATACAGATTATGTATATTGCTTTGCTAGGGTTGAGTTGAAATCTAGAGATTAAGAGTTCAACTTTACAATCTTGAGGTGGGTTATAAGGTATAGAGGAGATATGTAGTTTATTTCTATACAGTAGGGCTACTCCTCTCCCCTTGCGTTTTACTCTGTCGTGTCTCAGTATATTGTACCCTGGGGGAATTATTTCATTATCCTTTGTTGTGGGTTTTAACCAGGTTTCTGTAAGACAGAGGACATCAAATGAATGAATATTAAGAAGGGCATGGAGATGGGCAACATTGTTGTTAATACTGCGGATATTGAGATGACCTATTTTTAAGGAGTTAGAGAGACTGGTCTGGGTAGTAAGGGTGTTGGGAGAGGTACAAAGAATTGGTATAGTAGAGAGATTAGAAGGGCCTGGGTTAGGGTGGATGTCACCATATTTTAAGGTGGGGGATTTTAGTGCAGAAAGTAGGTTAGAATTAAGGCTAGGTAGATATTTCAAATTTTTTACTGTGGGGTGGTTTAATTTAATGGGTGTAAGTCGATGATATTTAACTAGCAAGTAGCAGGAAGTGGAAGTGATATTTATTTGGCGATGGGTAAGGGTATTGTTATGTATAGTTGTTTGTTTAGGAGAGTAATTGAAATGGTAGTAATTCACCTTTTCAAAAGAGGTGAGGAGATAGGTAGTGGTGAGGAGAGGTAAAAGAGTGGTTAAGAGTATTACCATGGTTAGGATAGCTTTAGTTGTTGTAGATATATTACTATGTATATGTGTACTATTACTGCCAGAGAGGGCTAGGATGAAATAGTATCAGATATAAAGTTAAAGTAGGGTAATAGAGAAGAAAAGTGCTATAGGTAGAGAAGTTGCCTTCAAGTAGTATAAAGTTAGGTATGGTAGTAATGAATGAGAAAGGCAATGGGTAGAGAAGTTGTTTAATGTTAAGGTTATTGCTATGGGTAGAGAAGTTGTTTAATTATAAGGTAAGGTAGTAGAAATGAAGAACTTTTGTGGGTAGAGAAGTTGTCTAAAGTAGTGCAAAGTTACGGTAGGGTAGTAGAGAAGAAGAAATGCTATGGGTAGAGAAGTTGTCGAAAGCAGTATAGGTAGAGGTAGTAAAGGACAGAGAGTAAAGGAAAAGTTATAAAAGGATGAGTGTGGCTAAGGTAAATTGATTGATTTGAGCCAGGTATAGGTTGGATAGAAGAGAGGGTGTGGTTTTATGAAGTATAAGGTTAGGACCCCTGGGGGTGGGTGGAAATTGGGGGTAGGGTAGGACAGCGGAGTGAGCCCATAGGGTGAATGGAGTGGGCAGAGCTAAGAGGTGCTGAGAGGTAATCAGTTTTACAATGAGACTGCGATTTACAAGACTTTGAGTAGGCAACACACATTTTAACCCAAATCACATAATTGGCACATTAGTATCATCCATAAATTACTTAGAAATAACCTCATGTGATAATATAATTTCAACCATAACTACAAATTATTCAAACACTTTATTTATTATAAAATCACTAATAGAAAAATTGAACAAATTATTTTTAAATTTTGAAGACAGACTACAATTAATAAAGATGACCTTACTCCCAAAGATAAATTATATTATCCAAGCCATTCCTATATCTCCAAATAAAATGATACTAAATGACTTTAACAAAATCTTACTAAAATTTTTATGCTTTCCAAAAAGAAATAGAATTGCACTTTACCATCACATTAGACCATGGGAATAGGGGGAATAAATTTTCCAGATCTTGATACCTATATTAAAGCTTCTATTCTCAAATTAGCCATTAACTGGTTGAATCCTAATTTCTCATCTGCATGGGAATCCCTTCATACAAGTATTTTCTTAAATGAAAACAAATTAGCTGGTAATATCTTAATAGATAATCAAAATGTCAATCTATGGTACATACTTGGCATTAATTTGCAATATACCATTGCAAAACCTACCAAAGCTAATATAATATACAATATTTATAGCAATAATAGCATTTATAAACTCAAATTTAGATGTAAAACTTTGGTGAGATCTATTAATTCCCTTCAGGGTTACTAAAAATTATACCAACAGAATTCACAAAAATATCTTCAAAGACTGGGATTCTAAACAATTCATTTGTTGGCAACACTGCATAAAAGATTTAACAGTATTACAGACTCATGAAATAAAAATATTTATAATATCTCAGACTCTGATTGGATTATCTTAAATAGTATTCTTTATCATGCTCAAGACTTTTGTTGAATAATAAATAACTCTTCATTTAAAACTAAACCTAAGATGATTTTTCATATCCAAAATCTGATATACAACAATCTGAATTGGCCCAACTTAATCTCTAATATTTACAAAATCCTAATAAACTATAAAACTATACCCAAACAAAACTTTGGAAATTTATTGATAAAGGCCAAATTTTAAATTTATCTCCAGAAGTCAAAACCCAACCTACTATATTCTGTGAAACTAACTTCCAATCTACAAAGGTGGAAAATCTTTACATGGAAATTCTTACACAGAGCTTTTTATACTCCCAACAAAGTAGCTAAAATACAATCATCTGTTACTGTTGTTTGTTGGAGATGATCTGTGGAATGCTTAGCTGATTGGGAACACATTATTTGTGGCTGTAATAAAATTAATAAGTATTGGATTGACATCGGTAAATATTGTCAAGCTTTATTCTCAGATACATTTATTTTATCCAACCCCCTAGTTCTATTGAATATAAATGTCATGAATACTATGACAATAAACTATTTTATCTCCTATTGACTATTTTAGCAGTGGCAAGAAAATGTTTAACCAGAAAATGGAAATCATCTGCATCATCCACCTTTGAAGGGTTTTTATTATCATGGGAAGAATCTGCTCTCATAGAAATAAAAGTAAAGGAAACAAGAATTCACCCTGGGAAATGGACTGATAACCATTGGATCAAAGTTCTTGGTTTAATAGAAACATTTAAAACAACTCATTCTTTATCATTTTGACTGAA
Source organism: Protopterus annectens (assembly GCF_019279795.1). Lineage (NCBI taxonomy): Eukaryota > Metazoa > Chordata > Ceratodontiformes > Protopteridae > Protopterus > Protopterus annectens. The sequence continues at coordinate 140,333,101 of NC_056735.1, forward strand.
TGTTATTTACATATTTAGAATGCATATTGGTAAATAAATAGTTCTATTATTTCTTTTTTGTAAACATTTCTCATATTAGGCCAAATGTAAATATTGTATATAGTTATTTATTTTAAACGTACACTAGAATGTTTGTAATAGTTTCATGTGTTTAAATTTAATAAAAATATTTGAAAAAAAAAGTTTGAGTGGCCTTTTATGAATGTTCTTATTGGTTCATATGGTTTGTTTCACTACTTACTGGCAAAATGTTCCATAGTAGCCCTATGATTCAAAAACAGTCCCAAGGTAAATTTCATCCGCCACTGGACAGATGCATTTTCTTTAAATGTGGGTCTCAATGCTGTTTCAGTCACTGAGTTTGAAAGTCACAGAATTTGTAATGTTGTCTGTTTTCATTTTGAGACTGTTTTTGTTTCTTTAGCAAGTGTCTATCAGTGTTTATACTATAAAATTTGAAGTAAAAGTTTTACATGAAATTCAAATAGCTGTAGTCATTGTAGAAGTAAAGTAGTAAACAATATGCACACAGAGTTTTGGGCAATGTTTATGGCAACTGGGGAGAAATAACCAAGTAATAGGACACTGCAATGGCTACATGGGGGGGATGACTGGGGAGGTTTTTAATTCATAACTAAGCTTAAACATGTGATTTTCCAATTAGGTTCAGAGGAGGTATGCTAGCAATTTGATGTTTCTTATTGTCCTGTTAAAATGTACTTTCATAATAGCTAGAACTCCTGGTATAGCTTTGAGTACAGCCCAGGTGATTGGAGTTCAGTTATTGGCCATGGTGCCTGATTATGTGTTTTCAACACAACTCAGCAATATTTACAGAAATAATGACATTTAATAATATTTAGAAGTGCCTTAATGCACTACTACTCATTCTAGAAATGAAGTGCATGTTTACCTCATCAGACAGTTTTAGAAGCCAGAGTCTGTTTAAATTGTAATCCTTTACAAATAAAACTAATCTTTGCAATTCAAATATTGCTTTAATATTAATTATTTATTGATATTAACAGAATCCAAAATATAGGGGTCTGCAAAAATATTTCCTTCATCAAAAGGGGTCCTCCAGCTTGCAAAGTTTCGGAACCACTGCTTTAACACATCCTGCCTAGACCAGCACTTACAATCACTTATTTTGTACAATGCTGATGTTTGTCATAGAAAGTTAAAAATAAAAGTCATGGCCAGTTAATTACTTTTAGATACAAGGCAACCCCCCCAACCCACACACACAGTCATTTTCATCACAGACAACCTCCAAATCCAATAGTTATAGCAACTATATGCATGGTGCACAACTTGGACTTCTGATTCTGTTAAAAAACAGACACAGTAAAAAGTATTCCAGGTGACTTCACATAAATGCACACCAGGTTTGCAAAGCAAGAACAATGATTACTTAAACTGACCAAATGACAGCATGGTCAGTCATTTGTATTCACAAAAAGTCCCATACTCGACAATTAAAGCAAAATGTACTGAGTGTATACACCTCAAATATGAAATTCTAATACAATAAAAAACAATAGCAATTGGCCACAATAACTTATTGTAATACACACACACACACACACACACACACACACACACACACACACACACACACACACACACACACACACACACAAACACACACACACAAACACACACTCTCACTCACTCACATAATAGACCATCAGTTACAGCCAAATTGATGACTATGACTGTAAACCTCTGAAATGTATGAGCAAATAAATGGATATATAACTACCATACATGAATGTATCTTCTTGGCTCACTGTTGTCAGAATACATCATTCAAGCCACTGCTACCCCACCACATACCTCTAAATCCAAAATAATGAATAGATTCATAGTGTCATAGATTGTTACTAGGCTAATGACCTGAGGGGTTCTTTCAAAGCCTAGCCAAGTTTTCTCGAAAGAATAATGATGCCCTGTATCCAAGTAGGACACTGAGGGCCAGGCATGTTTTAGCTACCTCTGTTCATGCCAAGCCTGGTGTAAATTTCCTATTGCCCATCCACTCGTCTGGGTTGTGTTTAAACTGGGTAATAGACAAGCTCAGCTTCACATGGATGGGAAGCCTGTTCCATGGGAGAGGCAATCTCTGAGACACATATCTGTCTCTCCAACATGTTCTGTTTAAGTCACAGACAAAATTCAGGTCCCTAGACCTTGTATTTCTGGTACTCTTTGGCTTATGAATATGTAGGAGATTCATAAATGTGGGGTTTGAGGATGCCTTGTAAGCCAGGCATAGATCCCCCCTCAGTAATCTATAGGAGACTGGGTAGAGGGAAAGGGCTTTCAGGCACTCTGCGTAAGGCAGGTTTGTTACACCTTGTTTTCTTTTTGTAAGGAACCTCTGAGGTCTCTCCAGTCACTGCATATGTCTTGCTTCCCATTAAAGATGAACAGGTGGGGTAGTCTGTTTATGTGCTTTATTACAAAGAAACACATCAGGATGGATAGCAGCAGTACAAAATATAAACAACCTGATTAACTGTCAGACTCCATAGACATACATGCTTATATCTCAGCAGCTTACTACAAAATGGCAGTTAGGCTCACATGTGCTCAGTATTTATACACTTGTGCAAGCCCCTAGAAAGCTTCTTAAAGGTGTACATACATATCGATCTACATCCTCCCTCTTTAATAAATTGCTGACAATATAATGACACTTGAAAAGAAACATGCAATGGTATTGATAATAAAAAAAATAAATACAACACTCATATCCTTATGTCCAAGTCGCCATGTATCTGGAATATGGTCTGGATATGTGACCTGATCTAGTGATATAGCAATCAGAATTGGGTTTAGCAACATGAACAGTTATCGGTGAACAACTTGCTTCAGGAGTTTCAGGATTCTTCTCGGAAACAAGGATATTTACTGGAACATCCTCTGGAACTGAAATGCTGAATAACTCACTCTGAGAAGTAGAGTCTTTCACGCAGATATGATACTGCAATACAGGATTGGACACCAGGATCAAATGTTTCCGATTCCACCTAAATTCTGCTCCTTGTGATTTCACAATGTATGATCTTGGCTCTGAACATAAACTTTCCACAGCACTAATCTGATCAAAACCTTTGGACATCTGCATCCTCACTATCTCCCCTTCTTGTAATGGATTGAATGATTTGCTGGTCTTATCATAATAGGACTTCTGGGATAAGTGCTTCTTTAACAGATTGGCTTTCACTGATCTGTTGTTCTTGACACATGGAATCAGTAACGAACTACTAAGTGATAGTGTGGTTCTGGTTTGTCTCAACAGAAGCCTCTGTGCAGGTGAACCAAGATGTTTATCATAAGGAACATTTCTGAGATTCAAGAGATTCAAGAAAACATCACTATTGTCTCGTCTCAACTTCTCAAGTAATTTTTTTGCACTTTGAACTGCACGTTCTGCCAAACCATTTGACTGCAGGCACTGAGGGCTACTCGTGACATGAGTAAAGTCCCACTCTTCAGCAAATCTTTTGAACTGTTGTCTTGTAAACTATGTACCATTGTCAGAAATAACTTTGTGTGGACTCGAACACGGTAGTCCAGGATCTGGTTTAGCTGAACTGGTTCTTTCTGTTGATATGGCTTAGTACTATTACATACAGAAAAAGATGAAAGTACTCTTTCAATATTCTGTGAAATAGAAGGCCAAAGTTTTAATTCTCTCACCTTTCTATTGGTAGAATCAGTTCCTGGGTGGCCATGATGCAAGATGATAATATACTCTTGTTGTAAGGATGTTGGAACAATCAGTTTTGGACCTTTCATGATGATACAATTGTCTGACAAAATCTCATCTCTGTAAGGAAAATAAGGTTGCACTTCTACTGATAAGCAAGTTTGCTTTGACAGCCATCCTCAACTGATAAATTGGTTGAGCTTCTGAAGAACTGGATCTGAGGCTATATGACTTCTAAGCTCATCGAGATGTGTGGAAGAAACATTTCTCACGTCCATGACTTCAAAATAAAGTTTCTCATTTTCATGCTGTTCAGTGGTATTTCTGAGTGCTCTGGATAATATATCAGCAAGATAAAGAAGGTTGCCTTTTGTGTAGAGAAGACTGAAATTATACTTTTGCAGTCTGAGCATCATGCGTTGCAATCGGGCAGGAGCTGTATGCATAGGCTTTCTCAAAATAATGACTAGAGGTTGGTGATCTGTTTCAGTTTGGATAGGTCTACCATAAATATAATCATGAAAATTCAAAAATGCAAACACAATTGCCAAGAGTTCTTTCTCTATCTGCATATAGTGCATTTCAGTTTGGGTTAGAGTTCTGGATGCATAGGCTACTGGTCTAACCTCTTGAAGAATGACTGCACTGAGACCAAATTTTTAAACATCATAAGAAAGAGTAACTGGTTTGTGAACATCATAGTATCTGAGAGTTGGAGGACTGACACTTCTTTGTTTCAGGACATCAAATGCTCTCTGGTGTTGTTCTAACCATGACCAAGATGTATCTTTGTATGTCAGCTCTCTAAGTGGTGCTGAAAGTTGGCTCAAGTCTGGAATGAACTTGCCTAGGTAGTTAACCATGACAAGAAAATGTCGTAGGGCTTGAACATTGTCTGGAGCTGGTATCTCAAGAATTGCTGTTTGCTTTGAAGGATCTGGTCATAAGCCTGAGCTGGTAAAAGAAATGACCAACATAAGTAACTTTTAGTAGCCTGATTTTGAACTTCTGAGGATTCATCTTAAGATTCACTTCACATGCTCTTTCCAGAACTTTCTTGAGGTTTCTATCATGCTTAGCTTCACCATTGCCTCCTACTAGAATATAACCTACTATAATAACACACAGATACCCAGACAAAATGTACTCTATTGCATGCTGGAAGAATTCACTGGCAGAATTTATCCCAAATGGCATTCTCAAAAATCTGTACCTGCCAAAAAGAGTACTGAAAGTGGTTACCAATGAAGATTTAAGGTCAAGCAAAATTTGCCAAAATGAACTCTGCATCTAAGACAGAAAAAAACAGTTTGCTTTGGCATGAGAGAAGTGACTTCTTTGACTGAAAATATTGGATGATGAGGTCTTTTCAGTGCTTTGTTCAAATCTCATTGATCAATACATATTCTGATATCATCTGAGCTTTTCTCATGAGCTACCACCATGGAAGATACCCATTCAGCTGGTTCATCAACTGGACAAATCACACCTTGCTGCACTATTTTATCTAGCTCAGCTTTGACCCTGTTTGGCATAGCTACTGGAACTTTCCAGGCTGGCTTGACAACTGGACTAACTTCTGGGTCTAACTTCATGGAGTACACAACTGGGAGTTTGTCTAGTTTGTCTTCAAAAACATCAGCATAGGTAGAAAAAAATAGACTGGGTGAAATTAGAACAGTGGTCTTTCAAGCTAACATGGTGGACTTACGTATTAAATGAAAGCAGTCCCATTTTCAAACTGTCTCTGAGGCCTAATAATGACTGTATGTCCCTTTTGACCATGCAAAACTGCAAGTCATAGTTTTTTCCAGCACAGTAACATGAAAACACTACTGAACCTTCAGTTTGAATTTCTTCAGCACCGTAAGCAACAATCTTTGTGCACTTTGCCAAATCAAGCTTCTCACCAGCACATACTGTAGCAAATGTTTCTGCTGACATAACATTACACTTTGAACCTGTGTCAACTTTGAGTTCTATGGGTTTTCCATTTATCTGAACAGTACAAAATACTTCATTCTTTGCCCGTAAATCTGCTGCATTGACTGTTCCATTAAGCACAGAAACGCCATCAACATAAAAAGTAGGGTCACAGTTTTCTAATTAATCAACTTGACTCTTTGAATGTTCTCTTTTAATAAAAGAATGCCCCTTATTTGATTTACAAAACCTTTTGAAATGATTCCACTTACTGCATTTGTGGCATTGTTGACCAAAAGCTAAGCATGTTTCTCTTTTGGGCTCATGATTTGCACCACAGCTACGACAGCTGGCTATGAAACTAGGTGAGGATACATGGTTTGAGTTTGCTGACTCACTCCTATGCTTCACTGAGAATGTGCGTACTCTAGAACTTGCTAGAAAAGTACAGGGTTTCCCAGTAACTGTTGCAGTGCTTACAATTGCTGTCATGTGCTTGGGCCTGTTTCTTTTAACCACATGCTACATACTATCAACATTGGCCTTAAAAGATACTGGAAGCAGGCATTTCTCATTTCTAACCATATTTGTATGCTTTTCTGTGAGCTCATATATCTGACAAATCTCAATGGCCTTATCCAAAGTTAAATCATTGTCACAAAGCAAAATCTTTATCACAGTATCATCTTTAATACCACATACTAGTTTGTCTTTTACCAACTCATCTCTTAAATCACCAAATCTGCATGTTTTAGCATTGTTTCTCAAGTCAGTTATATATGCTGCAAAAGTTTCCCCAGGCTTTTAATCACCTGTGTAAAATAAGTGCCTTTCCATGGTAATATTCATTTGTGGGGGTTACACATTTCTCTATATTTACATTTTAAGCACTCAGGGTCTTCCCTTGACTCAGTCAGTACAACTATATGATGGTTTTCCCCCTCTCCTGCATATACAAATGAACACTCTTTTTCTATGGCTTCTGAACCAGCTAAATTAAGCACAATAAATGCCTTTGTACGGTCATCTTTATCAGAAAATGCAGCCTGTATGAAAATATCGTACTCTTGTTCAAACACTCTCCAATTATCTGCAATATTATTATTATCAAAGACAAGTGGAGCTGGTTTTCGAAATCCGTCAGCCATGCTAACAAATTATGCCCAAACTTACTGAAAATGGCCCTTGTAATTATGTACAAACATGCACACACAGCCAGTACTTGTAATAACATTCAGATGTGCAATAACCTCTTCGAGATACTGTACTTTGCGAAATATTCTTTGAAATGGCTGTATTTTGCAACTGTACTGTAATACTGCACAATCATGCGAAAGCTGTGTATATTTCAGATATCTTGAATGGCTTTAATTAATGCAAAAAAAGTATGTGTTATAAGCTACTTTGACAAAAATGTGGTTGCTTTCCTTATTTTATTTATTTTATGCAATTTTGACTTTATTTCAGACATTTTCCATAGTTAATCAAATATTTTTTTATTAATATGTCGCACTTTGGGACATTTTGTTTACTTAGAAATTCACTTAGAGTGTCCCGAGTGCTTCATTTTTTATTTTGGGAATAAGAAATCATTTAAGTAAGCTTTGATACCTGAAATATGTTTCTGACCTGTGTTTGCAAATTAAACATACAGTGGGGATGATCCATTCTTCTATATTTCTCCACCTTTAACTGACTGCCTTCTCAGTCTGCAATCTGGATTTCTGGATCGAACATGTCACTCGTCTTGTTTCCCATTAAAGATGACAAGGCGGGGTAGTTTGTTTATATGCTTTATTACAAAGAAACACATCAGGATGGATAGCGGCAGTACAAAATATAAACAAACAGATTAACTGACAGACTACACAGACATACATGCTTACATTTCAACAGCTTACTACAAAATGGCAGTCAGGCTTGCACATGCTCAGTATTTATACACTTGTGCAAGCCCCTAGAAAGTTTCTTAAAGGTGTACATACATATTGATCTACATCCAAGGTAGCATTGCACTCAGTGACTAGTCTGATAAGGCCAAAGTAAAGTGGGATAATGACCTGTTTGGATGTAGATAACATGCCCTTACTTATAAGTTGCTCAACATAAAAGGATTTCCTCATCACTGTGGCCACATGGTGGATAAAGGTAAGGCTACTGCCTGCCTACGTATCCAGATCCCTGACCACTGAGTCAACTCTTAGGGGCGTAATATCAACACAGTAAATAGCCAGGATGGTTGATTGCCCAAAGGGTACAATTAGGCATTTCTTAGCATTGAGTTTTAGACCATGGCCTTGGCACTAATTGTTAGTCAGAGATAGGCCTTCTTGAAGAATGATAGTATCTACAGGGGACTCGATGATAACTCGTAGCTTGCAACCATCTGCAAACTTAGTCAGCCATAAACTTTCAGGGCTTGCTTCCACTTCAGAGAAATAGATGCCAAAAAGAAGCAAGCCCAATTCAGAGGCCTGGGGGGACTACTCTAGTGACTGGCCTTTTGGTATAGGTGGTCTCACCTATTTTGACTTCCTGGGTCCTATCAGTGAGCCAGTTGGCTATCCAGTGGGTGATAAAAGGGTTTATACATAATTTAGTGAGCTTGTTTATAATTCCTGAGGGGGATATTTTATCAAAATAATTGGCCAGGTTGGGGCAAGCTGTCTTGCTTTCATCCAATGCTTTGGTGACCCTCTCAGAAAAGTCCACCAGATTTAATAGGCATGATCTTTCTTTAACAAAGCTAAACTGTGATGGATCCAGCATTTGTAAGTTACCTATGTCTTCATTTACCATGTCCATGATGATTCTTTCCATGGCTTTGCATATGACACTGGTCAGACTTATGGACTTCTAAGTGCAGGGGAATGACTGTAGCCATCTTTCACTCCTTGGACATAAAACATGACTGTAGGCTCCAGTTGAAAACTGATTCAAGTGGACCGGAGAGGTCATGTTTCATGTTATTTAGTAATCATCCCAGGATGTTATCAGGGCTCATCAGTCCAGTGTTTTTAGCTTTGGAAAATGCATTGAAGACCTGTTTCCTTTTATTGGCTTGGGGGATTGTGGTATGCGGTATTTCCTTGGAGTATCGGGGGAGTGGTGGGAGAAATTTGGGCTGAACTTGTCAGTGAAAGACTTGGCAATGGTCTCCAATTTTTTCCTTTTTTAATTTCTCCAAGTCTTTCGGGTTTCTAATATCATGAAGAGAATGGAGTCTATTCCTAAATCAAAGTATGACTAATGTTTGCGAAATTAGTATTAAGTCTTTGATGGTAGCCAAAAGTGCTCTTCACAGCATCTGCAATGTGCCCAGTATTGACTCCTTCTGCAATTCATATGGAGTTATACGTATCAGTAGCATATCTAAATAGGACTGTAAATTCTTTTTTATGAGACCCATTGATCCTGCTACTACTGCAACTATCTGGGTATTCTTCCACACTGCTCTCGTTTCTGCTTGCATATCCTGGTATTTTATGACTTTGTGTTTGTATGTAAGACTGTAATCACTGGGTATAGCAATTTCAATTATCAAGCTACTTTTGTCTTCTTTTCATGGACTACTATACCTGGTTTTCTTGCATCTATTTTTGAACTGTTAGTAATGAGTGATCCCATGTGATATAAACTTCATCATTCTCTATAGTACTTTCTGGTTCATGTTTCCAATGCTTCTCAGCTACTTCAATATTGTAATGTGTATACAATCCCCAATGCAATGTCTTGCCACATTATTATGCCTTTCAGCATACAGGACCTCTGCCATAAGTGTATCACACCCAGCAAAAAGATGTGCATTTGTTTCCAGTTCTGTTTTACAGAACCTGCATTTGTCTGTTTTCCCATATACTCAATGGACTTTGTAAACCATTGCATATGTAGTCTGCTGACCTGGGCAACCGATATTAACCTTTCATTTTTTGGTTTAATAACCTTTCCTTAACCATTCCTGCATCATATCCTGATCAACATGAGATTGCTCTAGTTTTCTGTACTTTATTTATGCATTTTCCACATTTCTTGCTTTCTCATCTGATCCATCTCTTTACATTCTTTCTTTTTTTTTTTGTTTTTTTTGGCACATTCAGTTGCTGCCTGATTTTCATCCACTTCTGGTTTGGTTTATGTTCCTGCTTGACACCAATATACTTCCGCTAAACTAAGCAAGGATGTCATCTTAGACTTGTTCTCTTCATGTTTCAAAACTTTCACTATGTTTGGATCAGATGAAGTTAGCAGATATTATGCAGTCCTACAACTGCAGATTGATACATATAATCCATTTTGAGGAGGCCCATACCTCCTTCAGAACAAAAAATATATCTTGGTATACACTGATTTTTATATATCATTTGATAAGCATGAAGGATTTTTCTTGTTTTCCTGCCCAACTGATCCAACACCATCTGAGGCCAGTCAATCACCCCGAAACTGTAAATTAGAACAGGAAGAACAGGAAGAACAAATTGGTTTATAGCTTGGACTTTGTTCCTAGATGTCACAGCTGTTTTCAGTACTAATTTTAGTCTTCTAAAATATTCCATACTGAGTCTTGTTAGCATTTCTTCATGTGTTACTCTCGATCCTTCATCAGTTGCTAAATATTTATACACTCCTTCCTGCTCAAGTTCCTTTATATCACATTCCTGTCTTCACACTATTTTCTTTCTGCTGCAAGTTTCCTGCTTTAAATGTCACTTTTGCATATTTATCAATACCACTTGACATATCATCTGAGAAAGTTTTGACCACTTCCAGATGTGCTTTCAGCTCCTCATCTGATGAGCTCTACAGTTTTAAATCATCCACAAAAAGAAGATAAATTTTTACACTTTGTTGTTTTCTGGGACCCAAATTGTAACCACGACCTAATCTGTTAAGTAGACAGCTTAATGGGTTAAGGGTAAGACAAAATAGCAATAGTGACAAAGACTCACCTTGGAATATCCTCCCCTCTGAATTTTTATCCCTGGGATAATAATTATTATGACTTAGCTGCAACATAGTTTGCCACTGTTTCACGGTCACTGTAATGTAATTGAACAATGTAAGGTACATCTTACACATCTGTAAAGTCTCCTTTACCCATGAATGTGGGATGCTGGCAAATGCTTTTTTGTAATCTATCCATGCCATACTAAGATTCTTCCATATTTTACAATTCTCCATTATGATTTTATTTAATAATAAATAATATTTTTTTCCATTTGACTTTCTTTTGTTACCCTTTTGTTCTCTTTTGTTCTATTGCCATAATTGAGTTTTTTTTTTGTAAATGACTATAAACTTTGTCGGCATAAATTCCAGTGTATAATTTATACATTTTCGGAAAGCACGTTATTGGTCTATAGGTTTTAGGAGAGCTTTCAGGTTCACTTTTAAGAATTATAATTTTTCCTGTTGTTAACCAGGTTGGTGTCTGTTCAGGATGCAAATGTAAGTAGTTCTTGCTCAAGACTAAATCTTTGTGTAAAAATGTTAATATTTTTAGCCAGAAGTTAGGTACTCCATCTGGTCTTAGGGTTTTCCATTTAGGAGATTTTCTTAATTTTGTTTCAGTTTCTCTGGCCATTACTTCATCTCATTTCATATGCTATAAATGTGAACTTCTTACTGTTTCTTTAACTTCTATCCATTCAGCATCTATACTATGTTCCTCAGGATCTTCACAGATACTTCTCCAAAATGTGTCTGTTTCTTCTTTTTTGGTGGTGTTTCTATTCCTTTTGCTTTGTTTCCAGTTATCTATAAAACTTTTTTGGGACATCACTGAATTGCTAATTTTGTACTTTTCCTTTATATTTATATGCATATCTTCTAAGCTTTTCTGCCTGTGCTGATATATTTAGTTTATTATTTCTGATAGTGCATGATAGTTCCTGGGATCCTGGTCTGTTTTAACACTGCACATTGCTTTTACCATGTCTAGCTTTCTAAGTATTTTTGTTGACCTGTTCCCTTCTTCATACTCTTCTATCAGAGACACTTCCTGTCTTAATTGTTTTACAGTTTTCTATATTTGATACTTCTGTGATGGCATTTGATGTCTTCTCTTTCTTTCGCTTATTGCCCTGTATTTTTGTGGCAAGACTTTGTTATGAATTTAGCTGCACAGCAATATATCATATTTACTTCTGTTATGTCACATGGATTTCTATTGATAGTCTTGAGTACTGTGTTCATTTGTTTTATCAGACTTTTAACATTTTGGGTCTTATTGATTTTCTGTAATCGATTTCTTTCTTTGATCATAATATGTCTATCCATCTCTATCAAATCAATCTTCCCTTAAAACATTTTCTTCTAACTTGAGGGCACATACTTTGTTCTCTTTTTCCTCCAGGCAATCTACAGGAGGATCCAGAACATCTTCCTGTGACATATTCTCTTCAGCTGCATCTTGCATCACCCATTGTTCTTTTAGTATATGAAGAAATGGAGAAATGAGAGCTGAACCTATCAGCCAAGAAGTTGGTAATGGCCCCTAGTTCAGTGTGGGTGATGCCATTTATAATACGTTCTGAGCATTGTTGCATATTTCCCTTGAGACTATGGACATAGCTGTAGAAAGCTTTGTGGTAGTCCTTTGCCTGAGAAGCTATTTTTCTTCAAATTTAGCCTTTGAAGCATTATTTAACCCTTTTAGCTACCTGTTTAGATTGGTCAGAGTTTTTTAGTATGTTGGGCTCTGTTCCTCCTATGCTTTGCTAAGAGTTATTTTTTTTGTTGTATAACAGATTGATATTGTTATTCCAGTAGGGTGGCTTGTCTTTTGAGTTTGTCCTATTCTTAATAGGAGGGAGTGCATCTTACTCTATACAGCCATCAATATGGTTGTACAGGGATTTTGCAAATAACTCATTGTATGCTATGGTGTTTACTGGGTTTATGGCTGCATGGAATTTAGCCAAGGAATTGCTTAGAAGAGATGGGTTAACTTTGGAATAGTTCCTAAAGGTTTTTGGTTTTGCCACATCCCCAGATTTAACTTTCATTTCAAGCAATACTGCCTTATGGTCAGATCTGATGAGTGAGGGCATTACGTTCGGGGAGGAACATCACTCCCCATACTTATGAATACAAGGTCAAGGATGTTTGTATCTCTGGTAGGAGAATGGACCACCTATTCCAAGATGTTGTTATTAATGAAGTTTATGAATCGCTGGGCTTATGCATTAGAAGTGGTGTAGGATTCCCAATCAATAGAGGGGTAGTTGAGATCCCCCATGAAGATCATATGGGGTTGAATGATAAGGACCTCTAGTACATTAAGATAGGTAGTGTGAGTTTTCTGGGACATTAAGGAGAACCTATAGGTTGCAAGGATAAGGTGCTAGACCCTTTTTATGGTGAGTTACACATGTATGAGTTCTAGTGGGTCATACACTTTAAGTAGTTCAGATGTGAGGTTGTTTTTAGTATCAACTGAGACTCCTCCACCAGTAGTTCCCTCCTGTGCAGTAGCTGGTCTAAAGGTATGAAAGGCATTAAACCTTTCACTGCCAGGGTACTCTTCAAGACTTTAAATGATGTCTCCATTACTACACAGGCATGGACTATAAATAAAAGCCCAGCTATCAAAACGAATAAATAAAACCTTGCTAAAACCTGGTGCTATCATACCTCAATGAATTTTACACAACTTCCCAGCATTCCATTCCCAAAAGCCAGAGATTGGAGTGTTTTGGGGGGCTTCCATTAATTAAAAGACAGCAGCTGTGATGATCACTTGCTGTCTTAATCTTCATGATGATGACCCTAAATGGCTAGTTTGTGAATATCATTTATGCAAGAAACATGATATCAGGTTTTGTACTGAATTGTCAACCAACACCACCTACATCAGCACACCTAACCAATATGGCCATTTGTAACAGTATGTTTTACCTTAATGCCAGAATGTAGTTTTGATGGGACTTTAGCATACACTGGAATGAGAACCACTAAATGAATCTATCTGCTTAATTGACAGATTCATCATTAACTAATGTAACTGTTACATTCACCAGACCAAGTCTGATAACCGGCAAATATACCATTCCTAACTGGCAGTGCAAAAATAGACCGTAAAGCTACTACTCCAAGCCAGGGTACTTGTCCTTAATGATCATACTTGTGTTTCTACAGTTTGTCAGAACATCATACCAGGCCATACATTTATAAAACATGTAGCGTTCAAAAGACAACACCAGAATTAGTTGTGGTATATACTTGCAGCTGTAGAATGGTCATTTGTTACTAAATAAACGTAGTATATCTGTGGAATCAATTTTAAATATTCTGATGCCTCAAAAAAGCAAGCATTACCCTTTCAAAACTAGAAGAGTTATAGGAAAATCTGTCTCATGCATGACGTTTGAAATTTGCAAAGCTTTCCTAATCAGGGGACACGCACAGGTTCATACATGGTGTGCAAGGTCTAATCTGTTGCTCCATACTGTATCACTGAGAAATGAGACAAAATATAAGTTGGGATCTACAGAAATACTTTAAAAACAGCAGTTGCTCATTTATTTTACATCAAGGGTTGATAGACAGACAGGCTCATTGTGAGGATTGTGAGTATCAGTTTGTTTTTTCTTGCTTAATATTCAGTATCAAAATCCTTCTCAACAGCCATTCTAAATGGTAAAAGCAGATGAGAACATTAGAGAAGATATTAAAGAGATATGAAAAGCATTAGACACAATAACACAGTGTATATACAGGTAAATACCAAATGTTCACCAAATCAAAGACATTACAATAAACTGGATAACATACAATAAGCACTTCTACAGCAACAAAAGGAGCTAAAGGAACAACAAACAATGGTTAACCCAAATACTAATAGCAGAATAAGTTTGTGAGCTCACAGTCTGCAAATGGAGCAAAAAGTGATGGAATAGAAAACAGAGCACAGGGAAATAACCTCTGAATACTTTGTTTACTAGAAAGAGTGGATGGTATGGATGCCCTTTAGTTTCACTTCTAAAGAATTAAAAATACTCCTGGAGGTGGGGCAACCCCAATTATAGAAAGGGAATACAGACTACATTGAAGGCAAGTAAATGTTCTATATCCTAGACATTTTATTTTTAAATGTTTGTACATTTTAATGATCTTGAATGCATATTGAAAAAGCAAAAGATCCAGATACCAATGTAAAACTAGCTGATTGCCTTGTGTGAATTGTGCCTGATTACAATGTAGCATTGTTTACAAAAAGGAAGGCCAAGGCCCAAGCTCCATAACTTTGCTGGGAACAGAAGTTAGGGTTTGGTGTGGTATTAAAGTATCTAGCTATATTCTAAATCAAAAAGAGGGACTCTGACCTTTGCCAGTAAACATATAAGGCCTTCTTAAAGACCGGGAAACATCATAAAAGAAAAAAATATGTTGGGGTCACTAAAACTTATAACAATAATATGGAAATCATAGGAAGGGAACATCCAAGCAATGACTCATTGATCAAATTCCCATTCCCCCTAAAAGGAAATGCATTGGACAAATGCATTTCTAAATTTGCAAATCAAGGGAGATCTAGACAAATCTATTTTCACTGTTGGAACTCTCATGCTCTCAAATCTCTGTATATAAAGACCAGGAAAAAAAGCAATGAAATTTGATTACGTTGTAATCTCTAGAGCTGATAAAAGAAATATAAGCCAGTTGTATTAGAGCATCACTTTTCTTGATGGCACTCAATGAGGCAGCACCTCCTGTACCATCTGATTAATTTAACTAACTGAATGCATGCCATTTATTGACTGCAGTAGGTAATACTGGCATTTATTTTGAAACAGGATATAGGATCGTGTTGATCAAATGCAAAGGCAATTTAATCCATGTCTACATTTTCTCCTATAATTAATGCATGTTAATGTATTAAAGACATTGTTGAAGATCTGCAATATTCCTGATTATGTGGCATACAGAGTATGCATATCAGCATATACTGATATGGTATCTATTAATATTATCACAGCATTATATCCAAGCATGGAAAACTTTATGATTGCATAAAGGTAAAAGTGTATTTATCAAATTAATAATAATATGCTTACTTTCCTGTCCTTTAGTACCATAGCTAATAGTATGTTGAGACATGTTTTTTTCTCTCTTTTCTCCTGCACACATGCATTTATAATCCCTGACTTGATGAGTACCTTATCTGCATGCTGTGATACGCATCATCAATGAAATGCTTTGAACTTGGTTCATCAGAATATTTGACCAATGTTAAGAAACAGATGCACAGAGATTGTAATTGGTCTAGATGGTTTAGTCCTGCAAGTAATAGAGAAACGTCAGATTATTATTGGGAGTACGTGAAGTTGTGTAAATGCACATTGGAAGACACATTGAAGTAATATGATTGCTTACCTATAAAATATACTCTTCCTCCCATTTTTCAGGGGAATCATACAAATGATTTGCCTACACAGCAGCTCTAAATGAAGTATTCTAGTGTTTACCTGGCCTCTTCAAGGGTTATTTATTTTTAATCAGTCCTGCACACCATACCTTATAAGGCTTTCCCATATATAGCAACAAGTTAAACTGAATAACTTAACACCATTCACCATTATATAACCACAAAAGTGGTGTAGCCCCTAATAACTTAACAGATCACTACACACCCTCACCTATTCCTATAACACCATGGAATGCCAGGAGAAGTCTACGTACTTTAAGGCTAAAACACTTTTTGATGGCTGTTGAAAAGTAAACTCAAAATAATGTTTTGCAAGACACAGCATTATAGAAAATAAATTAAAATCTTTTAATAAGATTATGGTGAGGAAAAGTATATTGCAGTAGTGCAGCTTCTGACAAATGTAGAGTAGACATCCTTCTACATCACTCATTAAAATGAACGAGGGGGGGTGAAGGGTACAAAGATAAGAAGGGTAGAGGGATTATACTGAAATTTAGATGGTTTAACAAAAAACACGGTTAATAAATGTTTTGATCCCAATAATGGTATCACGCATACTTGAACAAAATTAATTCTGAAAATATAGCAACATATTATATTCATCATAAGAATAATGTAATGCTAGGGGGTGACTTCAACATAATCTTTCTTCCCAGGTTGAATCGAACACCACTGGAAATTAATAGAAACCCTAATACTAACTCTTTATTAGAAAAGATCTGTACAGAATGGCACTTAATAGTTGCAGAATTATGAATCTTAAGAGCAAATAAGTTACCAATTTTAGCTATCAGAAGGCATTGTTAGTATAATAAATATGATCATGGTCTCACAACACTTGACCCCCCAAAATATTTCAGGCACAAATTGTATAGCTGTAGTTTATTAGATCACAGTCTGATATTATCTATTGCAGTGAATCAAACATTTAAACCAACCTATCACTAGAGAACGGACCCACTATGGCTGCAAGATAATAACCATAACAGACCACATCAAAACCAGGATAATTTTCTTTTAGATAAACAATCCCAAAGTAAGCTACATTTAAAGTTATGCCTGGCAATCTTTTAAAGAAAAATCAGAATTAGGCACCAATAGATTGGTTAAAGCTGAAAAATAGGTGAGTAAATAAAGCTAAAAGAACAAAAATATAGACTCATTAAATGTAAATATCGAATATCTCATAGAAACCTAGTAACTCTAAAGATAAGACTGTAGAGCATTACAGCTAAACCATATGCATAGTAAATGGGAGCAGCTCAAATTATATTACTAGGCCAGGGGTATGAAATCAGACCACATCAAAACCAGGATAATTTTCTTTTAGATAAACAATCCCAAAGTAAGCTACATTTAAAGTTATGCCTGGCAATCTTTTAAAGAAAAATCAGAATTAGGCACCAATAGATTGGTTAAAGCTGAAAAATAGGTGAGTAAATAAAGCTAAAAGAACAAAAATATAGACTCATTAAATGTAAATATCGAATATCTCATAGAAACCTAGTAACTCTAAAGATAAGACTGTAGAGCATTACAGCTAAACCATATGCATAGTAAATGGGAGCAGCTCAAATTATATTACTAGGCCAGGGGTATGAAATCTCAAAAAGAATTAGCTAAAAATGTCAAGATAGACTGAGGGAGTTAATTATTTTTATCTGTATAAGCTGATTGATGGAATAACTAGAGATCTGATGGAAATTAAGAAATGAGTTATTCAAGAAATGTATCAGCCCCCTATAGATATCAAATGTTACATATATCAAACAGAACACAAAATATTAAGTTGTTGAGATTGAAAAGAATCAAGCTAAAGCTATAAACAAAGATGAAATCCTGAAAGCTATCTAACGTATGGCTTCTGGAAAAAGTCCCATGGCTGGACAGTTTACTTCAGATTTCTATAAAATATATAGCAAAGAGCTAGTTGATACCCTCTATAATATATTTAATTAAATGGATGTAATTGGAGAAAATAAGGCTGTATTACTTTCCAAACCACCAAAAGATAAACTACCCCTTACTAATTACATACTTATTTCACTATTAAATGTTAAAATATGACTATATACAAAAATCTTTGTCACTAAACTTGAATAGCTATTGTCAGTATTTATACCTCTCAACCACTAAAACTTCAGGAAAATAGAGGTTGGGGCTCGGAACTTTTAGGATAGATTTAAAGGCCTGGACAATCCTAACTGATTTAATAAAGCCTCTGACTCAATCAAATGGAATTTTATATGGGAAGTTATGGGAGAATATTAATTGCCAAATTAATTTATCAGAAAATGTAGATTAATGTTCACCAAAATCAAAATGTAAGAAATGAAGCTAATGGGTTCTTATCTTCTTCAATAAAGTTACATGGAGCACCAAGCAAATATTTAGACACTGACTTACATACTTACTTCCTTAAATATGAGATAAACTATCAACGCATAAACAGTTCATTATGTTTATGTCTTGGATTGCTTCTGATTGTTATTTGGTTTTATAACCCACTTTAGATCAAAACTTTGTCTAAGTGGTCAGAAATTCAAGT